>NW_027618006.1:0-88851 GCF_964187855.1 Myxine glutinosa | reverse complement strand
AAAACCACTTTTCCCACCTGTGTTGGTGCAGGAAACCACTTTTGCACTTGTATTAGTGTGGAAAAACACTTTTCGCACTTGTGTTAGTGTTGAAAAACCACTTTTCGCACTTGTGTTGGTGCAGGAAACCACTTTTGCACTTGTATTAGTGTGGAAAAACCACTTTTTGCACTTGTGATAGTGTTGAAAAACCACTTTTCGCACTTGTGTTAGTGTTGAAAAACCACTTTTCGCACTTGTGTTGGTGCAGGAAACCACTTTTGCACTTGTATTAGTGTGGAAAAACCACTTTTCGCACTTGTGTTAGTGTTGAAAAACCACTTTTCGCACTTGTGTTAGTGTTGAAAACCACTTTTCGCACTTGTGTTGGTGCAGGAAACCACTTTTGCACTTGTATTAGTGTGGAAAAAACACTTTTTGCACTTGTGATAGTGTTGAAAAACCACTTTTCGCACTTGTGTTAGTGTTGAAAAACCACTTTTCGCACTTGTGTTAGTGTTGAAAAACCACTTTTCGCACTTGTGTTGGTGCAGGAAACCACTTTTGCACTTGTAATAGTGTGGAAAAAACACTTTTCGCACTTGTGATAGTGTTGAAAAAACAACTTTTCGCACTTGTGTTAGTGTTGAAAAACCACTTTTCGGACTTGTGTTGGTGCAGGAAACCACTTTTGCACTTGTATTAGTGTGGAAAAACCACTTTTCGCACTTGTGTTAGTGTTGAAAAACCACTTTTTGCACTTGTGTTAGTGTTGAAAAACCACTTTTCGCACTTGTGTTAGTGTTGAAAAACCACTTTTCGCACTTGTGTTGGTGCAGGAAACCACTTTTGCACTTGTATTAGTGTGGAAAAAACACTTTTTGCACTTGTGATAGTGTTGAAAAACCACTTTTCGCACTTGTGTTAGTGTTGAAATACCACTTTTCGCACTTGTGTTGGTGCAGGAAACCACTTTTGCACTTGTATTAGTGTGGAAAAAACACTTTTTGCACTTGTGATAGTGTTGAAAAACGACTTTTCGCACTTGTGTTAGTGTTGAAAAACCACTTTTCGCACTTGTGTTGGTGCAGGAAACCACTTTTGCACTTGTATTAGTGTGGAAAAACCACTTTTCGCACTTGTGTTAGTGTTGAAAAACCACTTTTCGCACCTGTGTTAGTGTTGAAAAACCACTTTTCGCACTTGTGTTGGTGCAGGAACCCACTTTTGCACTTGTATTAGAGTGGAAAAAACACTTTTTGCACTTGTGATAGTGTTGAAAAACCACTTTTCGCACTTGTGTTAGTGTTGAAAAAACACTTTTCGCACTTGTGTTAGTGTTGAAAAACCACTTTTCGCACTTGTGTTCGTGCAGGAAACCACTTTTGCACTTGTATTAGTGTGGAAAAAACACTTTTCGCACTTGTGATAGTGTTGAAAAACCACTTTTCGCACTTGTGTTAGTGTTGAAAAACCACTTTTCGCACTTGTGTTGGTGCAGGAAACCACTTTTGCACTTGTATTAGTGTGGAAAAACCACTTTTCGCACTTGTGTTAGTGTTGAAAAACCACTTTTCGCACTTGTGTTAGTGTTGAAAAACCACTTTTCGCACTTGTGTTGGTGCAGGAAACCACTTTTGCACTTGTATTAGTGTGGAAAAACCACTTTTCGCACTTGTGTTAGTGTTGAAAAACCACTTTTCGCACTTGTGTTAGTGTTGAAAAACCACTTTTCGCACTTGTGGTGGTGCAGGAAACCACTTTTGCACTTGTATTAGTGTGGAAAAAACACTTTTCGCACTTGTGTTAGTGTTGAAAAACCACTTTTCGCACTTGTGTTAGTGTTGAAAAACCACTTTTCACACTTGTTTTGGTGCAGGAAACCACTTTTGCACTTGTATTAGTGTGGAAAAACACTTTTCGCACTGGTGTTAGTGTTGAAAAACCACTTTTCGCACTTGTGTTAGTGTTGAAAAACCACTTTTCGCACTTGTGTTGGTGCAGGAAACCACTTTTGCACTTGTATTAGTGTGGAAAAAACACTTTTTGCACTTGTGATAGTGTTGAAAAACCACTTTTCGCACTTGTGTTAGTGTTGAAAAACCACTTTTCGCACTTGTGTTGGTGCAGGAAACCACTTTTGCACTTGTATTAGTGTGCAAAAACCACTTTTCGCACTTGTGTTAGTGTTGAAAAACCACTTTTCGCACTTGTGTTAGTGTTGAAAAACCACTTTTCGCACTTGTGTTGGTGCAGGAAACCACTTTTGCACTTGTATTAGTGTGGAAAAAACACTTTTTGCACTTGTGATAGTGTTGAAAAACCACTTTTCGCAGTTGTGTTAGTGTTGAAAAACCACTTTTCGCACTTGTGTTAGTGTTGAAAATCACTTTTCGCACTTGTGTTGGTGCAGGAAACCACTTTTGTACTTGTATTAGTGTGGAAAAAACACTTTTCGCACTTGTGATAGTGTTGAAAAACCACTTTTCGCACTTGTGTTAGTGTTGAAAAACCACTTTTCGCACTTGTGTTGGTGCAGGAAACCACTTTTGCACTTGTATTAGTGTGGAAAAACCACTTTTCGCACTTGTGTTAGTGTTGAAAAACCACTTTTCGCACTTGTGTTAGTGTTGAAAAACCACTTTTCGCACTTGTGTTAGTGTTGAAAAACCACTTTGCGCACTTGTGTTGGTGCAGGAAACCACTTTTGCACTTGTATTAGTGTGGAAAAAATACTTTTTGCACTTGTGATAGTGTTGAAAAACCACTTTTCGCACTTGTGATAGTGTTGAAAAACCACTTTTCGCACTTGTGTTAGTGTTGAAAAACCACTTTTCGCACTTGTGTTGGTGTTGAAAAACCACTTTTCGCACTTGTGTTAGTGTTGAAAAACCACTTTTCGCACTTGTGTTGGTGCAGGAAACCACTTTTCGCACTTGTGTTGGTGCAGGAAACCACTTTTGCACTTGTATTAGTGCAGGAAACCACTTTCGCACTTGTGTTAGTGTTGAAAAACCACTTTTCGCACTTGTGTTAGTGTTGAAAAACCACTTTTCGCACTTGTGTTCGTGTTGAAAAACCACTTTTCGCACTTGTGTTGGTGCAGGAAACCACTTTTGCACTTGTATTAGTGTGGAATAAAACACTTTTCGCACTTGTGTTAGTGTTGAAAAACCACTTTTCGCACTTGTGTTAGTGTTGAAAAACCACTTTTCCCACCTGTGTTGGTGCAGGAAACCACTTTTGCACTTGTATTAGTGTGGAAAAACACTTTTCGCACTTGTGTTAGTGTTGAAAAACCACTTTTCGCACTTGTGTTAGTGTTGAAAAACCACTTTTCGCACTTGTGTTGGTGCAGGAAACCACTTTTGCACTTGTATTAGTGTGGAAAAACCACTTTTTGCACTTGTGATAGTGTTGAAAAACCACTTTTCGCACTTGTGTTAGTGTTGAAAAACCACTTTTCGCACTTGTGTTGGTGCAGGAAACCACTTTTGCACTTGTATTAGTGTGGAAAAACCACTTTTCGCACTTGTGTTAGTGTTGAAAAACCACTTTTCGCACTTGTGTTAGTGTTGAAAAACCACTTTTCGCACTTGTGTTGGTGCAGGAAACCACTTTTGCACTTGTATTAGTGTGGAAAAAACACTTTTTGCACTTGTGATAGTGTTGAAAAACCACTTTTCGCACTTGTGTTAGTGTTGAAAAACCACTTTTCGCACTTGTGTTAGTGTTGAAAAACCACTTTTCGCACTTGTGTTGGTGCAGGAAACCACTTTTGCACTTGTAATAGTGTGGAAAAAACACTTTTCGCACTTGTGATAGTGTTGAAAAACAACTTTTCGCACTTGTGTTAGTGTTGAAAAACCACTTTTCGGACTTGTGTTGGTGCAGGAAACCACTTTTGCACTTGTATTAGTGTGGAAAAACCACTTTTCGCACTTGTGTTAGTGTTGAAAAACCACTTTTTGCACTTGTGTTAGTGTTGAAAAACCACTTTTCGCACTTGTGTTAGTGTTGAAAAACCACTTTTCGCACTTGTGTTGGTGCAGGAAACCACTTTTGCACTTGTATTAGTGTGGAAAAAACACTTTTCGCACTTGTGTTAGTGTTGAAGAACCACTTTTCGCACTTGTGTTAGTGTTGAAAAACCACTTTTCGCACTTGTGTTGGTGCAGGAAACCACTTTTGCACTTGTATTAGTGTGGAAAAAACACTTTTCGCACTTGTGTTAGTGTTGAAAAACCACTTTTCGCACTTGTGTTAGTGTTGAAAAAACACTTTTCGCACTTGTGTTGGTGCAGGAAACCACTTTTGCACTTGTATTAGTGTGGAAAAACCACTTTTCGCACTTGTGTTAGTGTTGAAAAACCACTTTTCGCACTTGTGTTGGTGTTGAAAAACCACTTTTCGCACTTGTGTTAGTGTTGAAAAACCACTTTTCGCACTTGTGTTGGTGCAGGAAACCACTTTTGCACTTGTATTAGTGTGGAAAAAACACTTTTCGCACTTGTGTTAGTGTTGAAGAACCACTTTTCGCACTTGTGTTAGTGTTGAAAAACCACTTTTCGCACTTGTGTTGGTGCAGGAAACCACTTTTGCACTTGTATTAGTGTGGAAAAAACACTTTTTGCACTTGTGATAGTGTTGAAAAACCACTTTTCGCACTTGTGTTAGTGTTGAAATACCACTTTTCGCACTTGTGTTGGTGCAGGAAACCACTTTTGCATTTGTATTAGTGTGGAAAAAACACTTTTTGCACTTGTGATAGTGTTGAAAAACGACTTTTCGCACTTGTGTTAGTATTGAAAAACCACTTTTCGCACTTGTGTTGGTGCAGGAAACCACTTTTGCACTTGTATTAGTGTGGAAAAACCACTTTTCGCACTTGTGTTAGTGTTGAAAAACCACTTTTCGCACCTGTGTTAGTGTTGAAAAACCACTTTTCGCACTTGTGTTGGTGCAGGAACCCACTTTTGCACTTGTATTAGAGTGGAAAAAACACTTTTTGCACTTGTGATAGTGTTGAAAAACCACTTTTCGCACTTGTGTTAGTGTTGAAAAAACACTTTTCGCACTTGTGTTAGTGTTGAAAAACCACTTTTCGCACTTGTGTTCGTGCAGGAAACCACTTTTGCACTTGTATTAGTGTGGAAAAAACACTTTTCGCACTTGTGATAGTGTTGAAAAACCACTTTTCGCACTTGTGTTAGTGTTGAAAAACCACTTTTCGCACTTGTGTTGGTGCAGGAAACCACTTTTGCACTTGTATTAGTGTGGAAAAACCACTTTTCGCACTTGTGTTAGTGTTGAAAAACCACTTTTCGCACTTGTGTTAGTGATGAAAAACCACTTTTCGCACTTGTGTTAGTGTTGAAAAACCACTTTTCGCACTTGTGTTGGTGCAAGAAACCACTTTTGCACTTGTATTAGTGTGGAAAAAACACTTTTCGCACTTGCGTTAGTGTTGAAAAACCACTTTTCGCACTTGTGTTAGTGTTTAAAAACCACTTTTCGCACTTGTGTTGGTGCAGGAAACCACTTTTGCACTTGTATTAGTGTGGAAAAAACACTTTTTGCACTTGTGATAGTGTTGAAAAACCACTTTTCGCACTTGTGTTAGTGTTGAAAAACCACTTTTCGCACTTGTGTTGGTGCAGAAAACCACTTTTGCAATTGTATTAGTGTGGAAAAACGACTTTTCGCACTTGTGTTAGTGTTGAAAAACCACTTTTCGCACTTGTGTTGGTGCAGGAAACCACTTTTGCACTTGTATTAGTGTGGAAAAACCACTTTTCGCACTTGTGTTAGTGTTGAAAAACCACTTTTCGCACCTGTGTTAGTGTTGAAAAACCACTTTTCGCACTTGTGTTGGTGCAGGAACCCACTTTTGCACTTGTATTAGAGTGGAAAAAACACTTTTTGCACTTGTGATAGTGTTGAAAAACCACTTTTCGCACTTGTGTTAGTGTTGAAAAAAGACTTTTCGCACTTGTGTTAGTGTTGAAGAACCACTTTTCGCACTTGTGTTAGTGATGAAAAACCACTTTTCGCACTTGTGTTAGTGTTGAAAAACCACTTTTCGCACTTGTGTTGGTGCAAGAAACCACTTTTGCACTTGTATTAGTGTGGAAAAAAACACTTTTCGCACTTGCGTTAGTGTTGAAAAACCACTTTTCGCACTTGTGTTAGTGTTGAAAAACCACTTTTCGCACTTGTGTTGGTGCAGGAAACCACTTTTGCACTTGTATTAGTGTGGAAAAAACACTTTTTGCACTTGTGATAGTGTTGAAAAACCACTTTTCGCACTTGTGTTAGTGTTGAAAAACCACTTTTCGCACTTGTGTTGGTGCAGGAAACCACTTTTGCACTTGTATTAGTGTGGAAAAAACACTTTTTGCACTTGTGATAGTGTTGAAAAACCACTTTTCGCACTTGTGTTAGTGTTGAAAAACCACTTTTCGCACTTGTGTTGGTGCAGAAAACCACTTTTGCAATTGTATTAGTGTGGAAAAACGACTTTTCGCACTTGTGTTAGTGTTGAAAAACCACTTTTCGCACTTGTGTTGGTGCAGGTAACCACTTTTGCACTTGTATTAGTGTGGAAAAACCACTTTTCGCACTTGTGTTAGTGTTGAAAAACCACTTTTCGCACCTGTGTTAGTGTTGAAAAACCACTTTTCGCACTTGTGTTGGTGCAGGAACCCACTTTTGCACTTGTATTAGAGTGGAAAAAACACTTTTTGCACTTGTGATAGTGTTGAAAAACCACTTTTCGCACTTGTGTTAGTGTTGAAAAAAGACTTTTCGCACTTGTGTTAGTGTTGAAGAACCACTTTTCGCACTTGTGTTAGTGTTGAAAAACCACTTTTCGCACTTGTGTTGGTGCAGGAAACCACTTTTGCACTTGTATTAGTGTGGAAAAAACACTTTTTTTGCACTTGTGATAGTGTTGAAAAACAACTTTTCACACTTGTGTTAGTGTTGAAATACCACTTTTCGCACTTGTGTTGGTGCAGGAAACCACTTTTGCACTTGTATTAGTGTGGAAAAAACACTTTTTGCACTTGTGATAGTGTTGAAAAACGACTTTTCGCACTTGTGTTAGTGTTGAAAAACCACTTTTCGCACTTGTGTTGGTGCAGGAAACCACTTTTGCACTTGTATTAGTGTGGAAAAACCACTTTTCGCACTTGTGTTAGTGTTGAAAAACCACTTTTCGCACCTGTGTTAGTGTTGAAAAACCACTTTTCGCACTTGTGTTGGTGCAGGAACCCACTTTTGCACTTGTATTAGAGTGGAAAAAACACTTTTTGCACTTGTGATAGTGTTGAAAAACCACTTTTCGCACTTGTGTTAGTGTTGAAAAAACACTTTTCGCACTTGTGTTAGTGTTGAAAAACCACTTTTCGCACTTGTGTTCGTGCAGGAAACCACTTTTGCACTTGTATTAGTGTGGAAAAAACACTTTTCGCACTTGTGATAGTGTTGAAAAACCACTTTTCGCACTTGTGTTAGTGTTGAAAAACCACTTTTCGCACTTGTGTTGGTGCAGGAAACCACTTTTGCACTTGTATTAGTGTGGAAAAACCACTTTTCGCACTTGTGTTAGTGTTGAAAAACCACTTTTCGCACTTGTGTTAGTGTTGAAAAACCACTTTTCGCACTTGTGTTGGTGCAGGAAACCACTTTTGCACTTGTATTAGTGTGGAAAAACCACTTTTCGCACTTGTGTTAGTGTTGAAAAACCACTTTTCGCACTTGTGTTAGTGTTGAAAAACCACTTTTCGCACTTGTGTTCGTGTTGAAAAACCACTTTTCGCACTTGTGTTGGTGCAGGAAACCACTTTTGCACTTGTATTAGTGTGGAATAAAACACTTTTCGCACTTGTGTTAGTGTTGAAAAACCACTTTTCGCACTTGTGTTAGTGTTGAAAAACCACTTTTCCCACCTGTGTTGGTGCAGGAAACCACTTTTGCACTTGTATTAGTGTGGAAAAACACTTTTCGCACTTGTGTTAGTGTTGAAAAACCACTTTTCGCACTTGTGTTAGTGTTGAAAAACCACTTTTCGCACTTGTGTTGGTGCAGGAAACCACTTTTGCACTTGTATTAGTGTGGAAAAACCACTTTTTGCACTTGTGATAGTGTTGAAAAACCACTTTTCGCACTTGTGTTAGTGTTGAAAAACCACTTTTCGCACTTGTGTTGGTGCAGGAAACCACTTTTGCACTTGTATTAGTGTGGAAAAACCACTTTTCGCACTTGTGTTAGTGTTGAAAAACCACTTTTCGCACTTGTGTTAGTGTTGAAAAACCACTTTTCGCACTTGTGTTGGTGCAGGAAACCACTTTTGCACTTGTATTAGTGTGGAAAAAACACTTTTTGCACTTGTGATAGTGTTGAAAAACCACTTTTCGCACTTGTGTTAGTGTTGAAAAACCACTTTTCGCACTTGTGTTAGTGTTGAAAAACCACTTTTCGCACTTGTGTTGGTGCAGGAAACCACTTTTGCACTTGTAATAGTGTGGAAAAAACACTTTTCGCACTTGTGATAGTGTTGAAAAACAACTTTTCGCACTTGTGTTAGTGTTGAAAAACCACTTTTCGGACTTGTGTTGGTGCAGGAAACCACTTTTGCACTTGTATTAGTGTGGAAAAACCACTTTTCGCACTTGTGTTAGTGTTGAAAAACCACTTTTTGCACTTGTGTTAGTGTTGAAAAACCACTTTTCGCACTTGTGTTAGTGTTGAAAAACCACTTTTCGCACTTGTGTTGGTGCAGGAAACCACTTTTGCACTTGTATTAGTGTGGAAAAAACACTTTTCGCACTTGTGTTAGTGTTGAAGAACCACTTTTCGCACTTGTGTTAGTGTTGAAAAACCACTTTTCGCACTTGTGTTGGTGCAGGAAACCACTTTTGCACTTGTATTAGTGTGGAAAAAACACTTTTCGCACTTGTGTTAGTGTTGAAAAACCACTTTTCGCACTTGTGTTAGTGTTGAAAAAACACTTTTCGCACTTGTGTTGGTGCAGGAAACCACTTTTGCACTTGTATTAGTGTGGAAAAACCACTTTTCGCACTTGTGTTAGTGTTGAAAAACCACTTTTCGCACTTGTGTTGGTGTTGAAAAACCACTTTTCGCACTTGTGTTAGTGTTGAAAAACCACTTTTCGCACTTGTGTTGGTGCAGGAAACCACTTTTGCACTTGTATTAGTGTGGAAAAAACACTTTTCGCACTTGTGTTAGTGTTGAAGAACCACTTTTCGCACTTGTGTTAGTGTTGAAAAACCACTTTTCGCACTTGTGTTGGTGCAGGAAACCACTTTTGCACTTGTATTAGTGTGGAAAAAACACTTTTTGCACTTGTGATAGTGTTGAAAAACCACTTTTCGCACTTGTGTTAGTGTTGAAATACCACTTTTCGCACTTGTGTTGGTGCAGGAAACCACTTTTGCATTTGTATTAGTGTGGAAAAAACACTTTTTGCACTTGTGATAGTGTTGAAAAACGACTTTTCGCACTTGTGTTAGTATTGAAAAACCACTTTTCGCACTTGTGTTGGTGCAGGAAACCACTTTTGCACTTGTATTAGTGTGGAAAAACCACTTTTCGCACTTGTGTTAGTGTTGAAAAACCACTTTTCGCACCTGTGTTAGTGTTGAAAAACCACTTTTCGCACTTGTGTTGGTGCAGGAACCCACTTTTGCACTTGTATTAGAGTGGAAAAAACACTTTTTGCACTTGTGATAGTGTTGAAAAACCACTTTTCGCACTTGTGTTAGTGTTGAAAAAACACTTTTCGCACTTGTGTTAGTGTTGAAAAACCACTTTTCGCACTTGTGTTCGTGCAGGAAACCACTTTTGCACTTGTATTAGTGTGGAAAAAACACTTTTCGCACTTGTGATAGTGTTGAAAAACCACTTTTCGCACTTGTGTTAGTGTTGAAAAACCACTTTTCGCACTTGTGTTGGTGCAGGAAACCACTTTTGCACTTGTATTAGTGTGGAAAAACCACTTTTCGCACTTGTGTTAGTGTTGAAAAACCACTTTTCGCACTTGTGTTAGTGATGAAAAACCACTTTTCGCACTTGTGTTAGTGTTGAAAAACCACTTTTCGCACTTGTGTTGGTGCAAGAAACCACTTTTGCACTTGTATTAGTGTGGAAAAAACACTTTTCGCACTTGCGTTAGTGTTGAAAAACCACTTTTCGCACTTGTGTTAGTGTTTAAAAACCACTTTTCGCACTTGTGTTGGTGCAGGAAACCACTTTTGCACTTGTATTAGTGTGGAAAAAACACTTTTTGCACTTGTGATAGTGTTGAAAAACCACTTTTCGCACTTGTGTTAGTGTTGAAAAACCACTTTTCGCACTTGTGTTGGTGCAGAAAACCACTTTTGCAATTGTATTAGTGTGGAAAAACGACTTTTCGCACTTGTGTTAGTGTTGAAAAACCACTTTTCGCACTTGTGTTGGTGCAGGAAACCACTTTTGCACTTGTATTAGTGTGGAAAAACCACTTTTCGCACTTGTGTTAGTGTTGAAAAACCACTTTTCGCACCTGTGTTAGTGTTGAAAAACCACTTTTCGCACTTGTGTTGGTGCAGGAACCCACTTTTGCACTTGTATTAGAGTGGAAAAAACACTTTTTGCACTTGTGATAGTGTTGAAAAACCACTTTTCGCACTTGTGTTAGTGTTGAAAAAACACTTTTCGCACTTGTGTTAGTGTTGAAAAACCACTTTTCGCACTTGTGTTCGTGCAGGAAACCACTTTTGCACTTGTATTAGTGTGGAAAAAACACTTTTCGCACTTGTGATAGTGTTGAAAAACCACTTTTCGCACTTGTGTTAGTGTTGAAAAACCACTTTTCGCACTTGTGTTGGTGCAGGAAACCACTTTTGCACTTGTATTAGTGTGGAAAAACCACTTTTCGCACTTGTGTTAGTGTTGAAAAACCACTTTTCGCACTTGTGTTAGTGATGAAAAACCACTTTTCGCACTTGTGTTAGTGTTGAAAAACCACTTTTCGCACTTGTGTTGGTGCAAGAAACCACTTTTGCACTTGTATTAGTGTGGAAAAAACACTTTTCGCACTTGCGTTAGTGTTGAAAAACCACTTTTCGCACTTGTGTTAGTGTTGAAAAACCACTTTTCGCACTTGTGTTGGTGCAGGAAACCACTTTTGCACTTGTATTAGTGTGGAAAAAACACTTTTTGCACTTGTGATAGTGTTGAAAAACCACTTTTCGCACTTGTGTTAGTGTTGAAAAACCACTTTTCGCACTTGTGTTGGTGCAGGAAACCACTTTTGCACTTGTATTAGTGTGGAAAAAACACTTTTTGCACTTGTGATAGTGTTGAAAAACCACTTTTCGCACTTGTGTTAGTGTTGAAAAACCACTTTTCGCACTTGTGTTGGTGCAGAAAACCACTTTTGCAATTGTATTAGTGTGGAAAAACGACTTTTCGCACTTGTGTTAGTGTTGAAAAACCACTTTTCGCACTTGTGTTGGTGCAGGTAACCACTTTTGCACTTGTATTAGTGTGGAAAAACCACTTTTCGCACTTGTGTTAGTGTTGAAAAACCACTTTTCGCACCTGTGTTAGTGTTGAAAAACCACTTTTCGCACTTGTGTTGGTGCAGGAACCCACTTTTGCACTTGTATTAGAGTGGAAAAAACACTTTTTGCACTTGTGATAGTGTTGAAAAACCACTTTTCGCACTTGTGTTAGTGTTGAAAAAAGACTTTTCGCACTTGTGTTAGTGTTGAAGAACCACTTTTCGCACTTGTGTTAGTGTTGAAAAACCACTTTTCGCACTTGTGTTGGTGCAGGAAACCACTTTTGCACTTGTATTAGTGTGGAAAAAACACTTTTTGCACTTGTGATAGTGTTGAAAAACAACTTTTCACACTTGTGTTAGTGTTGAAATACCACTTTTCGCACTTGTGTTGGTGCAGGAAACCACTTTTGCACTTGTATTAGTGTGGAAAAAACACTTTTTGCACTTGTGATAGTGTTGAAAAACGACTTTTCGCACTTGTGTTAGTGTTGAAAAACCACTTTTCGCACTTGTGTTGGTGCAGGAAACCACTTTTGCACTTGTATTAGTGTGGAAAAACCACTTTTCGCACTTGTGTTAGTGTTGAAAAACCACTTTTCGCACCTGTGTTAGTGTTGAAAAACCACTTTTCGCACTTGTGTTGGTGCAGGAACCCACTTTTGCACTTGTATTAGAGTGGAAAAAACACTTTTTGCACTTGTGATAGTGTTGAAAAACCACTTTTCGCACTTGTGTTAGTGTTGAAAAAACACTTTTCGCACTTGTGTTAGTGTTGAAAAACCACTTTTCGCACTTGTGTTCGTGCAGGAAACCACTTTTGCACTTGTATTAGTGTGGAAAAAACACTTTTCGCACTTGTGATAGTGTTGAAAAACCACTTTTCGCACTTGTGTTAGTGTTGAAAAACCACTTTTCGCACTTGTGTTGGTGCAGGAAACCACTTTTGCACTTGTATTAGTGTGGAAAAACCACTTTTCGCACTTGTGTTAGTGTTGAAAAACCACTTTTCGCACTTGTGTTAGTGTTGAAAAACCACTTTTCGCACTTGTGTTGGTGCAGGAAACCACTTTTGCACTTGTATTAGTGTGGAAAAACCACTTTTCGCACTTGTGTTAGTGTTGAAAAACCACTTTTCGCACTTGTGTTAGTGTTGAAAAACCACTTTTCGCACTTGTGTTGGTGCAGGAAACCACTTTTGCACTTGTATTAGTGTGGAAAAAACACTTTTCGCACTTGTGTTAGTGTTGAAAAACCACTTTTCGCACTTGTGTTAGTGTTGAAAAACCACTTTTCACACTTGTGTTGGTGCAGGAAACCACTTTTGCACTTGTATTAGTGTGGAAAAACACTTTTCGCACTGGTGTTAGTGTTGAAAAACCACTTTTCGCACTTGTGTTAGTGTTGAAAAACCACTTTTCGCACTTGTGTTGGTGCAGGAAACCACTTTTGCACTTGTATTAGTGTGGAAAAAACACTTTTTGCACTTGTGATAGTGTTGAAAAACCACTTTTCGCACTTGTGTTAGTGTTGAAAAACCACTTTTCGCACTTGTGTTGGTGCAGGAAACCACTTTTGCACTTGTATTAGTGTGCAAAAACCACTTTTCGCACTTGTGTTAGTGTTGAAAAACCACTTTTCGCACTTGTGTTAGTGTTGAAAAACCACTTTTCGCACTTGTGTTGGTGCAGGAAACCACTTTTGCACTTGTATTAGTGTGGAAAAAACACTTTTTGCACTTGTGATAGTGTTGAAAAACCACTTTTCGCAGTTGTGTTAGTGTTGAAAAACCACTTTTCGCACTTGTGTTAGTGTTGAAAATCCCTTTTCGCACTTGTGTTGGTGCAGGAAACCACTTTTGTACTTGTATTAGTGTGGAAAAAACACTTTTCGCACTTGTGATAGTGTTGAAAAACCACTTTTCGCACTTGTGTTAGTGTTGAAAAACCACTTTTCGCACTTGTGTTGGTGCAGGAAACCACTTTTGCACTTGTATTAGTGTGGAAAAACCACTTTTCGCACTTGTGTTAGTGTTGAAAAACCACTTTTCGCACTTGTGTTAGTGTTGAAAAACCACTTTTCGCACTTGTGTTAGTGTTGAAAAACCACTTTGCGCACTTGTGTTGGTGCAGGAAACCACTTTTGCACTTGTATTAGTGTGGAAAAAACACTTTTTGCACTTGTGATAGTGTTGAAAAACCACTTTTCGCACTTGTGTTAGTGTTGAAAAACCACTTTTCGCACTTGTGTTAGTGTTGAAAAACCACTTTTCGCACATGTGTTGGTGTTGAAAAACCACTTTTCGCACTTGTGTTAGTGTTGAAAAACCACTTTTCGCACTTGTGTTGGTGCAGGAAACCACTTTTCGCACTTGTGTTGGTGCAGGAAACCACTTTTGCACTTGTATTAGTGCAGGAAACCACTTTCGCACTTGTGTTAGTGTTGAAAAACCACTTTTCGCACTTGTGTTAGTGTTGAAAAACCACTTTTCGCACTTGTGTTAGTGTTGAAAAACCACTTTTCGCACTTGTGTTGGTGCAGGAAACCACTTTTGCACTTGTATTAGTGTGCAAAAACCACTTTTCGCACTTGTGTTAGTGTTGAAAAACCACTTTTCGCACTTGTGTTAGTGTTGAAAAACCACTTTTCGCACTTGTGTTGGTGCAGGAAACCACTTTTGCACTTGTATTAGTGTGGAAAAAACACTTTTTGCACTTGTGATAGTGTTGAAAAACCACTTTTCGCAGTTGTGTTAGTGTTGAAAAACCACTTTTCGCACTTGTGTTAGTGTTGAAAATCACTTTTCGCACTTGTGTTGGTGCAGGAAACCACTTTTGTACTTGTATTAGTGTGGAAAAAACACTTTTCGCACTTGTGATAGTGTTGAAAAACCACTTTTCGCACTTGTGTTAGTGTTGAAAAACCACTTTTCGCACTTGTGTTGGTGCAGGAAACCACTTTTGCACTTGTATTAGTGTGGAAAAACCACTTTTCGCACTTGTGTTAGTGTTGAAAAACCACTTTTCGCACTTGTGTTAGTGTTGAAAAACCACTTTTCGCACTTGTGTTAGTGTTGAAAAACCACTTTGCGCACTTGTGTTGGTGCAGGAAACCACTTTTGCACTTGTATTAGTGTGGAAAAAACACTTTTTGCACTTGTGATAGTGTTGAAAAACCACTTTTCGCACTTGTGTTAGTGTTGAAAAACCACTTTTCGCACTTGTGTTAGTGTTGAAAAACCACTTTTCGCACTTGTGTTGGTGTTGAAAAACCACTTTTCGCACTTGTGTTAGTGTTGAAAAACCACTTTTCGCACTTGTGTTGGTGCAGGAAACCACTTTTCGCACTTGTGTTGGTGCAGGAAACCACTTTTGCACTTGTATTAGTGCAGGAAACCACTTTCGCACTTGTGTTAGTGTTGAAAAACCACTTTTCGCACTTGTGTTAGTGTTGAAAAACCACTTTTCGCACTTGTGTTGGTGCAGGAAACCACTTTTCGCACTTGTGTTGGTGCAGGAAACCACTTTTGCACTTGTATTAGTGCAGGAAACCACTTTCGCACTTGTGTTAGTGTTGAAAAACCACTTTTCGCACTTGTGTTAGTGTTGAAAAACCACTTTTCGCACTTGTGTTCGTGTTGAAAAACCACTTTTCGCACTTGTGTTGGTGCAGGAAACCACTTTTGCACTTGTATTAGTGTGGAAAAAACACTTTTCGCACTTGTGTTAGTGTTGAAAAACCACTTTTCGCACTTGTGTTAGTGTTGAAAAACCACTTTTCGCACTTGTGTTGGTGCAGGAAACCACTTTTGCACTTGTATTAGTGTGGAAAAACCACTTTTTGCACTTGTGATAGTGTTGAAAAACCACTTTTCGCACTTGTGTTAGTGTTGAAAAACCACTTTTCGCACTTGTGTTGGTGCAGGAAACCACTTTTGCACTTGTATTAGTGTGGAAAAACCACTTTTCGCACTTGTGTTAGTGTTGAAAAACCACTTTTCGCACTTGTGTTAGTGTTGAAAAACCACTTTTTGCACTTGTGTTAGTGTTGAAAAACCACTTTTCGCACTTGTGTTAGTGTTGAAAAACCACTTTTCGCACTTGTGTTGGTGCAGGAAACCACTTTTGCACTTGTATTAGTGTGGAAAAAACACTTTTCGCACTTGTGTTAGTGTTGAAGAACCACTTTTCGCACTTGTGTTAGTGTTGAAAAACCACTTTTCGCACTTGTGTTGGTGCAGGAAACCACTTTTGCACTTGTATTAGTGTGGAAAAAACACTTTTCGCACTTGTGTTAGTGTTGAAAAACCACTTTTCGCACTTGTGTTAGTGTTGAAAAAACACTTTTCGCACTTGTGTTGGTGCAGGAAACCACTTTTGCACTTGTATTAGTGTGGAAAAACCACTTTTCGCACTTGTGTTAGTGTTGAAAAACCACTTTTCGCACTTGTGTTGGTGTTGAAAAACCACTTTTCGCACTTGTGTTAGTGTTGAAAAACCACTTTTCGCACTTGTGTTGGTGCAGGAAACCACTTTTGCACTTGTATTAGTGTGGAAAAAACACTTTTCGCACTTGTGTTAGTGTTGAAGAACCACTTTTCGCACTTGTGTTAGTGTTGAAAAACCACTTTTCGCACTTGTGTTGGTGCAGGAAACCACTTTTGCACTTGTATTAGTGTGGAAAAAACACTTTTTGCACTTGTGATAGTGTTGAAAAACCACTTTTCGCACTTGTGTTAGTGTTGAAATACCACTTTTCGCACTTGTGTTGGTGCAGGAAACCACTTTTGCATTTGTATTAGTGTGGAAAAAACACTTTTTGCACTTGTGATAGTGTTGAAAAACGACTTTTCGCACTTGTGTTAGTATTGAAAAACCACTTTTCGCACTTGTGTTGGTGCAGGAAACCACTTTTGCACTTGTATTAGTGTGGAAAAACCACTTTTCGCACTTGTGTTAGTGTTGAAAAACCACTTTTCGCACCTGTGTTAGTGTTGAAAAACCACTTTTCGCACTTGTGTTGGTGCAGGAACCCACTTTTGCACTTGTATTAGAGTGGAAAAAACACTTTTTGCACTTGTGATAGTGTTGAAAAACCACTTTTCGCACTTGTGTTAGTGTTGAAAAAACACTTTTCGCACTTGTGTTAGTGTTGAAAAACCACTTTTCGCACTTGTGTTCGTGCAGGAAACCACTTTTGCACTTGTATTAGTGTGGAAAAAACACTTTTCGCACTTGTGATAGTGTTGAAAAACCACTTTTCGCACTTGTGTTAGTGTTGAAAAACCACTTTTCGCACTTGTGTTGGTGCAGGAAACCACTTTTGCACTTGTATTAGTGTGGAAAAACCACTTTTCGCACTTGTGTTAGTGTTGAAAAACCACTTTTCGCACTTGTGTTAGTGATGAAAAACCACTTTTCGCACTTGTGTTAGTGTTGAAAAACCACTTTTCGCACTTGTGTTGGTGCAAGAAACCACTTTTGCACTTGTATTAGTGTGGAAAAAACACTTTTCGCACTTGCGTTAGTGTTGAAAAACCACTTTTCGCACTTGTGTTAGTGTTTAAAAACCACTTTTCGCACTTGTGTTGGTGCAGGAAACCACTTTTGCACTTGTATTAGTGTGGAAAAAACACTTTTTGCACTTGTGATAGTGTTGAAAAACCACTTTTCGCACTTGTGTTAGTGTTGAAAAACCACTTTTCGCACTTGTGTTGGTGCAGAAAACCACTTTTGCAATTGTATTAGTGTGGAAAAACGACTTTTCGCACTTGTGTTAGTGTTGAAAAACCACTTTTCGCACTTGTGTTGGTGCAGGAAACCACTTTTGCACTTGTATTAGTGTGGAAAAACCACTTTTCGCACTTGTGTTAGTGTTGAAAAACCACTTTTCGCACCTGTGTTAGTGTTGAAAAACCACTTTTCGCACTTGTGTTGGTGCAGGAACCCACTTTTGCACTTGTATTAGAGTGGAAAAAACACTTTTTGCACTTGTGATAGTGTTGAAAAACCACTTTTCGCACTTGTGTTAGTGTTGAAAAAAGACTTTTCGCACTTGTGTTAGTGTTGAAGAACCACTTTTCGCACTTGTGTTAGTGATGAAAAACCACTTTTCGCACTTGTGTTAGTGTTGAAAAACCACTTTTCGCACTTGTGTTGGTGCAAGAAACCACTTTTGCACTTGTATTAGTGTGGAAAAAACACTTTTCGCACTTGCGTTAGTGTTGAAAAACCACTTTTCGCACTTGTGTTAGTGTTGAAAAACCACTTTTCGCACTTGTGTTGGTGCAGGAAACCACTTTTGCACTTGTATTAGTGTGGAAAAAACACTTTTTGCACTTGTGATAGTGTTGAAAAACCACTTTTCGCACTTGTGTTAGTGTTGAAAAACCACTTTTCGCACTTGTGTTGGTGCAGGAAACCACTTTTGCACTTGTATTAGTGTGGAAAAAACACTTTTTGCACTTGTGATAGTGTTGAAAAACCACTTTTCGCACTTGTGTTAGTGTTGAAAAACCACTTTTCGCACTTGTGTTGGTGCAGAAAACCACTTTTGCAATTGTATTAGTGTGGAAAAACGACTTTTCGCACTTGTGTTAGTGTTGAAAAACCACTTTTCGCACTTGTGTTGGTGCAGGTAACCACTTTTGCACTTGTATTAGTGTGGAAAAACCACTTTTCGCACTTGTGTTAGTGTTGAAAAACCACTTTTCGCACCTGTGTTAGTGTTGAAAAACCACTTTTCGCACTTGTGTTGGTGCAGGAACCCACTTTTGCACTTGTATTAGAGTGGAAAAAACACTTTTTGCACTTGTGATAGTGTTGAAAAACCACTTTTCGCACTTGTGTTAGTGTTGAAAAAAGACTTTTCGCACTTGTGTTAGTGTTGAAGAACCACTTTTCGCACTTGTGTTAGTGTTGAAAAACCACTTTTCGCACTTGTGTTGGTGCAGGAAACCACTTTTGCACTTGTATTAGTGTGGAAAAAACACTTTTTGCACTTGTGATAGTGTTGAAAAACAACTTTTCACACTTGTGTTAGTGTTGAAATACCACTTTTCGCACTTGTGTTGGTGCAGGAAACCACTTTTGCACTTGTATTAGTGTGGAAAAAACACTTTTTGCACTTGTGATAGTGTTGAAAAACGACTTTTCGCACTTGTGTTAGTGTTGAAAAACCACTTTTCGCACTTGTGTTGGTGCAGGAAACCACTTTTGCACTTGTATTAGTGTGGAAAAACCACTTTTCGCACTTGTGTTAGTGTTGAAAAACCACTTTTCGCACCTGTGTTAGTGTTGAAAAACCACTTTTCGCACTTGTGTTGGTGCAGGAACCCACTTTTGCACTTGTATTAGAGTGGAAAAAACACTTTTTGCACTTGTGATAGTGTTGAAAAACCACTTTTCGCACTTGTGTTAGTGTTGAAAAAACACTTTTCGCACTTGTGTTAGTGTTGAAAAACCACTTTTCGCACTTGTGTTCGTGCAGGAAACCACTTTTGCACTTGTATTAGTGTGGAAAAAACACTTTTCGCACTTGTGATAGTGTTGAAAAACCACTTTTCGCACTTGTGTTAGTGTTGAAAAACCACTTTTCGCACTTGTGTTGGTGCAGGAAACCACTTTTGCACTTGTATTAGTGTGGAAAAACCACTTTTCGCACTTGTGTTAGTGTTGAAAAACCACTTTTCGCACTTGTGTTAGTGTTGAAAAACCACTTTTCGCACTTGTGTTGGTGCAGGAAACCACTTTTGCACTTGTATTAGTGTGGAAAAAACACTTTTCGCACTTGTGTTAGTGTTGAAAAACCACTTTTCGCACTTGTGTTAGTGTTGAAAAACCACTTTTCACACTTGTGTTGGTGCAGGAAACCACTTTTGCACTTGTATTAGTGTTGAAAAACCACTTTTCGCACTTGTGTTAGTGTTGAAAAACCACTTTTCGCACTTGTGTTGGTGCAGGAAACCACTTTTGCACTTGTATTAGTGTGGAAAAAACACTTTTTGCACTTGTGATAGTGTTGAAAAACCACTTTTCGCAGTTGTGTTAGTGTTGAAAAACCACTTTTCGCACTTGTGTTAGTGTTGAAAATCCCTTTTCGCACTTGTGTTGGTGCAGGAAACCACTTTTGTACTTGTATTAGTGTGGAAAAAACACTTTTCGCACTTGTGATAGTGTTGAAAAACCACTTTTCGCACTTGTGTTAGTGTTGAAAAACCACTTTTCGCACTTGTGTTGGTGCAGGAAACCACTTTTGCACTTGTATTAGTGTGGAAAAACCACTTTTCGCACTTGTGTTAGTGTTGAAAAACCACTTTTCGCACTTGTGTTAGTGTTGAAAAACCACTTTTCGCACTTGTGTTAGTGTTGAAAAACCACTTTGCGCACTTGTGTTGGTGCAGGAAACCACTTTTGCACTTGTATTAGTGTGCAAAAACCACTTTTCGCACTTGTGTTAGTGTTGAAAAACCACTTTTCGCACTTGTGTTAGTGTTGAAAAACCACTTTTCGCACTTGTGTTGGTGCAGGAAACCACTTTTGCACTTGTATTAGTGTGGAAAAAACACTTTTTGCACTTGTGATAGTGTTGAAAAACCACTTTTCGCAGTTGTGTTAGTGTTGAAAAACCACTTTTCGCACTTGTGTTAGTGTTGAAAATCCCTTTTCGCACTTGTGTTGGTGCAGGAAACCACTTTTGTACTTGTATTAGTGTGGAAAAAACACTTTTCGCACTTGTGATAGTGTTGAAAAACCACTTTTCGCACTTGTGTTAGTGTTGAAAAACCACTTTTCGCACTTGTGTTGGTGCAGGAAACCACTTTTGCACTTGTATTAGTGTGGAAAAACCACTTTTCGCACTTGTGTTAGTGTTGAAAAACCACTTTTCGCACTTGTGTTAGTGTTGAAAAACCACTTTTCGCACTTGTGTTAGTGTTGAAAAACCACTTTTCGCACTTGTGTTGGTGCAGGAAACCACTTTTGCACTTGTATTAGTGTGCAAAAACCACTTTTCGCACTTGTGTTAGTGTTGAAAAACCACTTTTCGCACTTGTGTTAGTGTTGAAAAACCACTTTTCGCACTTGTGTTGGTGCAGGAAACCACTTTTGCACTTGTATTAGTGTGGAAAAAACACTTTTTGCACTTGTGATAGTGTTGAAAAACCACTTTTCGCAGTTGTGTTAGTGTTGAAAAACCACTTTTCGCACTTGTGTTAGTGTTGAAAATCACTTTTCGCACTTGTGTTGGTGCAGGAAACCACTTTTGTACTTGTATTAGTGTGGAAAAAACACTTTTCGCACTTGTGATAGTGTTGAAAAACCACTTTTCGCACTTGTGTTAGTGTTGAAAAACCACTTTTCGCACTTGTGTTGGTGCAGGAAACCACTTTTGCACTTGTATTAGTGTGGAAAAACCACTTTTCGCACTTGTGTTAGTGTTGAAAAACCACTTTTCGCACTTGTGTTAGTGTTGAAAAACCACTTTTCGCACTTGTGTTAGTGTTGAAAAACCACTTTGCGCACTTGTGTTGGTGCAGGAAACCACTTTTGCACTTGTATTAGTGTGGAAAAAACACTTTTTGCACTTGTGATAGTGTTGAAAAACCACTTTTCGCACTTGTGTTAGTGTTGAAAAACCACTTTTCGCACTTGTGTTAGTGTTGAAAAACCACTTTTCGCACTTGTGTTGGTGTTGAAAAACCACTTTTCGCACTTGTGTTAGTGTTGAAAAACCACTTTTCGCACTTGTGTTGGTGCAGGAAACCACTTTTGCACTTGTATTAGTGTGGAAAAACCACTTTTTGCACTTGTGATAGTGTTGAAAAACCACTTTTCGCACTTGTGTTAGTGTTGAAAAACCACTTTTCGCACTTGTGTTGGTGCAGGAAACCACTTTTGCACTTGTATTAGTGTGGAAAAACCACTTTTCGCACTTGTGTTAGTGTTGAAAAACCACTTTTCGCACTTGTGTTAGTGTTGAAAAACCACTTTTTGCACTTGTGTTAGTGTTGAAAAACCACTTTTCGCACTTGTGTTAGTGTTGAAAAACCACTTTTCGCACTTGTGTTGGTGCAGGAAACCACTTTTGCACTTGTATTAGTGTGGAAAAAACACTTTTCGCACTTGTGTTAGTGTTGAAGAACCACTTTTCGCACTTGTGTTAGTGTTGAAAAACCACTTTTCGCACTTGTGTTGGTGCAGGAAACCACTTTTGCACTTGTATTAGTGTGGAAAAAAACACTTTTCGCACTTGTGTTAGTGTTGAAAAACCACTTTTCGCACTTGTGTTAGTGTTGAAAAAACACTTTTCGCACTTGTGTTGGTGCAGGAAACCACTTTTGCACTTGTATTAGTGTGGAAAAACCACTTTTCGCACTTGTGTTAGTGTTGAAAAACCACTTTTCGCACTTGTGTTGGTGTTGAAAAACCACTTTTCGCACTTGTGTTAGTGTTGAAAAACCACTTTTCGCACTTGTGTTGGTGCAGGAAACCACTTTTGCACTTGTATTAGTGTGGAAAAAACACTTTTCGCACTTGTGTTAGTGTTGAAGAACCACTTTTCGCACTTGTGTTAGTGTTGAAAAACCACTTTTCGCACTTGTGTTGGTGCAGGAAACCACTTTTGCACTTGTATTAGTGTGGAAAAAACACTTTTTGCACTTGTGATAGTGTTGAAAAACCACTTTTCGCACTTGTGTTAGTGTTGAAATACCACTTTTCGCACTTGTGTTGGTGCAGGAAACCACTTTTGCATTTGTATTAGTGTGGAAAAAACACTTTTTGCACTTGTGATAGTGTTGAAAAACGACTTTTCGCACTTGTGTTAGTATTGAAAAACCACTTTTCGCACTTGTGTTGGTGCAGGAAACCACTTTTGCACTTGTATTAGTGTGGAAAAACCACTTTTCGCACTTGTGTTAGTGTTGAAAAACCACTTTTCGCACCTGTGTTAGTGTTGAAAAACCACTTTTCGCACTTGTGTTGGTGCAGGAACCCACTTTTGCACTTGTATTAGAGTGGAAAAAACACTTTTTGCACTTGTGATAGTGTTGAAAAACCACTTTTCGCACTTGTGTTAGTGTTGAAAAAACACTTTTCGCACTTGTGTTAGTGTTGAAAAACCACTTTTCGCACTTGTGTTCGTGCAGGAAACCACTTTTGCACTTGTATTAGTGTGGAAAAAACACTTTTCGCACTTGTGATAGTGTTGAAAAACCACTTTTCGCACTTGTGTTAGTGTTGAAAAACCACTTTTCGCACTTGTGTTGGTGCAGGAAACCACTTTTGCACTTGTATTAGTGTGGAAAAACCACTTTTCGCACTTGTGTTAGTGTTGAAAAACCACTTTTCGCACTTGTGTTAGTGATGAAAAACCACTTTTCGCACTTGTGTTAGTGTTGAAAAACCACTTTTCGCACTTGTGTTGGTGCAAGAAACCACTTTTGCACTTGTATTAGTGTGGAAAAAACACTTTTCGCACTTGCGTTAGTGTTGAAAAACCACTTTTCGCACTTGTGTTAGTGTTTAAAAACCACTTTTCGCACTTGTGTTGGTGCAGGAAACCACTTTTGCACTTGTATTAGTGTGGAAAAAACACTTTTTGCACTTGTGATAGTGTTGAAAAACCACTTTTCGCACTTGTGTTAGTGTTGAAAAACCACTTTTCGCACTTGTGTTGGTGCAGAAAACCACTTTTGCAATTGTATTAGTGTGGAAAAACGACTTTTCGCACTTGTGTTAGTGTTGAAAAACCACTTTTCGCACTTGTGTTGGTGCAGGAAACCACTTTTGCACTTGTATTAGTGTGGAAAAACCACTTTTCGCACTTGTGTTAGTGTTGAAAAACCACTTTTCGCACCTGTGTTAGTGTTGAAAAACCACTTTTCGCACTTGTGTTGGTGCAGGAACCCACTTTTGCACTTGTATTAGAGTGGAAAAAACACTTTTTGCACTTGTGATAGTGTTGAAAAACCACTTTTCGCACTTGTGTTAGTGTTGAAAAAAGACTTTTCGCACTTGTGTTAGTGTTGAAGAACCACTTTTCGCACTTGTGTTAGTGATGAAAAACCACTTTTCGCACTTGTGTTAGTGTTGAAAAACCACTTTTCGCACTTGTGTTGGTGCAAGAAACCACTTTTGCACTTGTATTAGTGTGGAAAAAACACTTTTCGCACTTGCGTTAGTGTTGAAAAACCACTTTTCGCACTTGTGTTAGTGTTGAAAAACCACTTTTCGCACTTGTGTTGGTGCAGGAAACCACTTTTGCACTTGTATTAGTGTGGAAAAAACACTTTTTGCACTTGTGATAGTGTTGAAAAACCACTTTTCGCACTTGTGTTAGTGTTGAAAAACCACTTTTCGCACTTGTGTTGGTGCAGGAAACCACTTTTGCACTTGTATTAGTGTGGAAAAAACACTTTTTGCACTTGTGATAGTGTTGAAAAACCACTTTTCGCACTTGTGTTAGTGTTGAAAAACCACTTTTCGCACTTGTGTTGGTGCAGAAAACCACTTTTGCAATTGTATTAGTGTGGAAAAACGACTTTTCGCACTTGTGTTAGTGTTGAAAAACCACTTTTCGCACTTGTGTTGGTGCAGGTAACCACTTTTGCACTTGTATTAGTGTGGAAAAACCACTTTTCGCACTTGTGTTAGTGTTGAAAAACCACTTTTCGCACCTGTGTTAGTGTTGAAAAACCACTTTTCGCACTTGTGTTGGTGCAGGAACCCACTTTTGCACTTGTATTAGAGTGGAAAAAACACTTTTTGCACTTGTGATAGTGTTGAAAAACCACTTTTCGCACTTGTGTTAGTGTTGAAAAAAGACTTTTCGCACTTGTGTTAGTGTTGAAGAACCACTTTTCGCACTTGTGTTAGTGTTGAAAAACCACTTTTCGCACTTGTGTTGGTGCAGGAAACCACTTTTGCACTTGTATTAGTGTTGAAAAACCACTTTTCGCACTTGTGTTGGTGCAGGAAACCACTTTTCGCACTTGTGTTGGTGCAGGAAACCACTTTTGCACTTGTATTAGTGCAGGAAACCACTTTCGCACTTGTGTTAGTGTTGAAAAACCACTTTTCGCACTTGTGTTAGTGTTGAAAAACCACTTTTCGCACTTGTGTTCGTGTTGAAAAACCACTTTTCGCACTTGTGTTGGTGCAGGAAACCACTTTTGCACTTGTATTAGTGTGGAAAAAACACTTTTCGCACTTGTGTTAGTGTTGAAAAACCACTTTTCGCACTTGTGTTAGTGTTGAAAAACCACTTTTCGCACTTGTGTTGGTGCAGGAAACCACTTTTGCACTTGTATTAGTGTGGAAAAACCACTTTTTGCACTTGTGATAGTGTTGAAAAACCACTTTTCGCACTTGTGTTAGTGTTGAAAAACCACTTTTCGCACTTGTGTTGGTGCAGGAAACCACTTTTGCACTTGTATTAGTGTGGAAAAACCACTTTTCGCACTTGTGTTAGTGTTGAAAAACCACTTTTCGCACTTGTGTTAGTGTTGAAAAACCACTTTTTGCACTTGTGTTAGTGTTGAAAAACCACTTTTCGCACTTGTGTTAGTGTTGAAAAACCACTTTTCGCACTTGTGTTGGTGCAGGAAACCACTTTTGCACTTGTATTAGTGTGGAAAAAACACTTTTCGCACTTGTGTTAGTGTTGAAGAACCACTTTTCGCACTTGTGTTAGTGTTGAAAAACCACTTTTCGCACTTGTGTTGGTGCAGGAAACCACTTTTGCACTTGTATTAGTGTGGAAAAAACACTTTTCGCACTTGTGTTAGTGTTGAAAAACCACTTTTCGCACTTGTGTTAGTGTTGAAAAAACACTTTTCGCACTTGTGTTGGTGCAGGAAACCACTTTTGCACTTGTATTAGTGTGGAAAAACCACTTTTCGCACTTGTGTTAGTGTTGAAAAACCACTTTTCGCACTTGTGTTGGTGTTGAAAAACCACTTTTCGCACTTGTGTTAGTGTTGAAAAACCACTTTTCGCACTTGTGTTGGTGCAGGAAACCACTTTTGCACTTGTATTAGTGTGGAAAAAACACTTTTCGCACTTGTGTTAGTGTTGAAGAACCACTTTTCGCACTTGTGTTAGTGTTGAAAAACCACTTTTCGCACTTGTGTTGGTGCAGGAAACCACTTTTGCACTTGTATTAGTGTGGAAAAAACACTTTTTGCACTTGTGATAGTGTTGAAAAACCACTTTTCGCACTTGTGTTAGTGTTGAAATACCACTTTTCGCACTTGTGTTGGTGCAGGAAACCACTTTTGCATTTGTATTAGTGTGGAAAAAACACTTTTTGCACTTGTGATAGTGTTGAAAAACGACTTTTCGCACTTGTGTTAGTATTGAAAAACCACTTTTCGCACTTGTGTTGGTGCAGGAAACCACTTTTTGCACTTGTATTAGTGTGAAAAACCACTTTTCGCACTTGTGTTAGTGTTGAAAAACCACTTTTCGCACCTGTGTTAGTGTTGAAAAACCACTTTTCGCACTTGTGTTGGTGCAGGAACCCACTTTTGCACTTGTATTAGAGTGGAAAAAACACTTTTTGCACTTGTGATAGTGTTGAAAAACCACTTTTCGCACTTGTGTTAGTGTTGAAAAAACACTTTTCGCACTTGTGTTAGTGTTGAAAAACCACTTTTCGCACTTGTGTTCGTGCAGGAAACCACTTTTGCACTTGTATTAGTGTGGAAAAAACACTTTTCGCACTTGTGATAGTGTTGAAAAACCACTTTTCGCACTTGTGTTAGTGTTGAAAAACCACTTTTCGCACTTGTGTTGGTGCAGGAAACCACTTTTGCACTTGTATTAGTGTGGAAAAACCACTTTTCGCACTTGTGTTAGTGTTGAAAAACCACTTTTCGCACTTGTGTTAGTGATGAAAAACCACTTTTCGCACTTGTGTTAGTGTTGAAAAACCACTTTTCGCACTTGTGTTGGTGCAAGAAACCACTTTTGCACTTGTATTAGTGTGGAAAAAACACTTTTCGCACTTGCGTTAGTGTTGAAAAACCACTTTTCGCACTTGTGTTAGTGTTTAAAAACCACTTTTCGCACTTGTGTTGGTGCAGGAAACCACTTTTGCACTTGTATTAGTGTGGAAAAAACACTTTTTGCACTTGTGATAGTGTTGAAAAACCACTTTTCGCACTTGTGTTAGTGTTGAAAAACCACTTTTCGCACTTGTGTTGGTGCAGAAAACCACTTTTGCAATTGTATTAGTGTGGAAAAACGACTTTTCGCACTTGTGTTAGTGTTGAAAAAACCACTTTTCGCACTTGTGTTGGTGCAGGAAACCACTTTTGCACTTGTATTAGTGTGGAAAAACCACTTTTCGCACTTGTGTTAGTGTTGAAAAACCACTTTTCGCACCTGTGTTAGTGTTGAAAAACCACTTTTCGCACTTGTGTTGGTGCAGGAACCCACTTTTGCACTTGTATTAGAGTGGAAAAAACACTTTTTGCACTTGTGATAGTGTTGAAAAACCACTTTTCGCACTTGTGTTAGTGTTGAAAAAAGACTTTTCGCACTTGTGTTAGTGTTGAAGAACCACTTTTCGCACTTGTGTTAGTGATGAAAAACCACTTTTCGCACTTGTGTTAGTGTTGAAAAACCACTTTTCGCACTTGTGTTGGTGCAAGAAACCACTTTTGCACTTGTATTAGTGTGGAAAAAACACTTTTCGCACTTGCGTTAGTGTTGAAAAACCACTTTTCGCACTTGTGTTAGTGTTGAAAAACCACTTTTCGCACTTGTGTTGGTGCAGGAAACCACTTTTGCACTTGTATTAGTGTGGAAAAAACACTTTTTGCACTTGTGATAGTGTTGAAAAACCACTTTTCGCACTTGTGTTAGTGTTGAAAAACCACTTTTCGCACTTGTGTTGGTGCAGGAAACCACTTTTGCACTTGTATTAGTGTGGAAAAAACACTTTTTGCACTTGTGATAGTGTTGAAAAACCACTTTTCGCACTTGTGTTAGTGTTGAAAAACCACTTTTCGCACTTGTGTTGGTGCAGAAAACCACTTTTGCAATTGTATTAGTGTGGAAAAACGACTTTTCGCACTTGTGTTAGTGTTGAAAAACCACTTTTCGCACTTGTGTTGGTGCAGGTAACCACTTTTGCACTTGTATTAGTGTGGAAAAACCACTTTTCGCACTTGTGTTAGTGTTGAAAAACCACTTTTCGCACCTGTGTTAGTGTTGAAAAACCACTTTTCGCACTTGTGTTGGTGCAGGAACCCACTTTTGCACTTGTATTAGAGTGGAAAAAACACTTTTTGCACTTGTGATAGTGTTGAAAAACCACTTTTCGCACTTGTGTTAGTGTTGAAAAAAGACTTTTCGCACTTGTGTTAGTGTTGAAGAACCACTTTTCGCACTTGTGTTAGTGTTGAAAAACCACTTTTCGCACTTGTGTTGGTGCAGGAAACCACTTTTGCACTTGTATTAGTGTGGAAAAAACACTTTTTGCACTTGTGATAGTGTTGAAAAACAACTTTTCACACTTATGTTAGTGTTGAAATACCACTTTTCGCACTTGTGTTGGTGCAGGAAACCACTTTTGCACTTGTATTAGTGTGGAAAAAACACTTTTTGCACTTGTGATAGTGTTGAAAAACGACTTTTCGCACTTGTGTTAGTGTTGAAAAACCACTTTTCGCACTTGTGTTGGTGCAGGAAACCACTTTTGCACTTGTATTAGTGTGGAAAAACCACTTTTCGCACTTGTGTTAGTGTTGAAAAACCACTTTTCGCACCTGTGTTAGTGTTGAAAAACCACTTTTCGCACTTGTGTTGGTGCAGGAACCCACTTTTGCACTTGTATTAGAGTGGAAAAAACACTTTTTGCACTTGTGATAGTGTTGAAAAACCACTTTTCGCACTTGTGTTAGTGTTGAAAAAACACTTTTCGCACTTGTGTTAGTGTTGAAAAACCACTTTTCGCACTTGTGTTCGTGCAGGAAACCACTTTTGCACTTGTATTAGTGTGGAAAAAACACTTTTCGCACTTGTGATAGTGTTGAAAAACCACTTTTCGCACTTGTGTTAGTGTTGAAAAACCACTTTTCGCACTTGTGTTGGTGCAGGAAACCACTTTTGCACTTGTATTAGTGTGGAAAAACCACTTTTCGCACTTGTGTTAGTGTTGAAAAACCACTTTTCGCACTTGTGTTAGTGTTGAAAAACCACTTTTCGCACTTGTGTTGGTGCAGGAAACCACTTTTGCACTTGTATTAGTGTGGAAAAAACACTTTTCGCACTTGTGTTAGTGTTGAAAAACCACTTTTCGCACTTGTGTTAGTGTTGAAAAACCACTTTTCACACTTGTGTTGGTGCAGGAAACCACTTTTGCACTTGTATTAGTGTTGAAAAACCACTTTTCGCACTTGTGTTAGTGTTGAAAAACCACTTTTCGCACTTGTGTTGGTGCAGGAAACCACTTTTGCACTTGTATTAGTGTGGAAAAAACACTTTTTGCACTTGTGATAGTGTTGAAAAACCACTTTTCGCAGTTGTGTTAGTGTTGAAAAACCACTTTTCGCACTTGTGTTAGTGTTGAAAATCCCTTTTCGCACTTGTGTTGGTGCAGGAAACCACTTTTGTACTTGTATTAGTGTGGAAAAAACACTTTTCGCACTTGTGATAGTGTTGAAAAACCACTTTTCGCACTTGTGTTAGTGTTGAAAAACCACTTTTCGCACTTGTGTTGGTGCAGGAAACCACTTTTGCACTTGTATTAGTGTGGAAAAACCACTTTTCGCACTTGTGTTAGTGTTGAAAAACCACTTTTCGCACTTGTGTTAGTGTTGAAAAACCACTTTTCGCACTTGTGTTAGTGTTGAAAAACCACTTTGCGCACTTGTGTTGGTGCAGGAAACCACTTTTGCACTTGTATTAGTGTGCAAAAACCACTTTTCGCACTTGTGTTAGTGTTGAAAAACCACTTTTCGCACTTGTGTTAGTGTTGAAAAACCACTTTTCGCACTTGTGTTGGTGCAGGAAACCACTTTTGCACTTGTATTAGTGTGGAAAAAACACTTTTTGCACTTGTGATAGTGTTGAAAAACCACTTTTCGCAGTTGTGTTAGTGTTGAAAAACCACTTTTCGCACTTGTGTTAGTGTTGAAAATCCCTTTTCGCACTTGTGTTGGTGCAGGAAACCACTTTTGTACTTGTATTAGTGTGGAAAAAACACTTTTCGCACTTGTGATAGTGTTGAAAAACCACTTTTCGCACTTGTGTTAGTGTTGAAAAACCACTTTTCGCACTTGTGTTGGTGCAGGAAACCACTTTTGCACTTGTATTAGTGTGGAAAAACCACTTTTCGCACTTGTGTTAGTGTTGAAAAACCACTTTTCGCACTTGTGTTAGTGTTGAAAAACCACTTTTCGCACTTGTGTTAGTGTTGAAAAACCACTTTTCGCACTTGTGTTGGTGCAGGAAACCACTTTTGCACTTGTATTAGTGTGCAAAAACCACTTTTCGCACTTGTGTTAGTGTTGAAAAACCACTTTTCGCACTTGTGTTAGTGTTGAAAAACCACTTTTCGCACTTGTGTTGGTGCAGGAAACCACTTTTGCACTTGTATTAGTGTGGAAAAAACACTTTTTGCACTTGTGATAGTGTTGAAAAACCACTTTTCGCAGTTGTGTTAGTGTTGAAAAACCACTTTTCGCACTTGTGTTAGTGTTGAAAATCACTTTTCGCACTTGTGTTGGTGCAGGAAACCACTTTTGTACTTGTATTAGTGTGGAAAAAACACTTTTCGCACTTGTGATAGTGTTGAAAAACCACTTTTCGCACTTGTGTTAGTGTTGAAAAACCACTTTTCGCACTTGTGTTGGTGCAGGAAACCACTTTTGCACTTGTATTAGTGTGGAAAAACCACTTTTCGCACTTGTGTTAGTGTTGAAAAACCACTTTTCGCACTTGTGTTAGTGTTGAAAAACCACTTTTCGCACTTGTGTTAGTGTTGAAAAACCACTTTGCGCACTTGTGTTGGTGCAGGAAACCACTTTTGCACTTGTATTAGTGTGGAAAAAACACTTTTTGCACTTGTGATAGTGTTGAAAAACCACTTTTCGCACTTGTGTTAGTGTTGAAAAACCACTTTTCGCACTTGTGTTAGTGTTGAAAAACCACTTTTCGCACTTGTGTTGGTGTTGAAAAACCACTTTTCGCACTTGTGTTAGTGTTGAAAAACCACTTTTCGCACTTGTGTTGGTGCAGGAAACCACTTTTGCACTTGTATTAGTGTGGAAAAACCACTTTTTGCACTTGTGATAGTGTTGAAAAACCACTTTTCGCACTTGTGTTAGTGTTGAAAAACCACTTTTCGCACTTGTGTTGGTGCAGGAAACCACTTTTGCACTTGTATTAGTGGTTGAAAAACCACTTTTCGCACTTGTGTTCGTGCAGGAAACCACTTTTGCACTTGTATTAGTGTGGAAAAAACACTTTTCGCACTTGTGATAGTGTTGAAAAACCACTTTTCGCGCTTGTGTTAGTGTTGAAAAACCACTTTTCGCACTTGTGTTAGTGTTGAAAAACCACTTTTTGCACTTGTGTTGGTGTAGGAAACCACTTTTGCACTTGTATTAGTGTGGAAAAAACACTTTTTGCACTTGTGATAGTGTTGAAAAACCACTTTTCGCACTTGTGTTAGTGTTGAAAACCACTTTTCGCACTTGTGTTAGTGTTGAAAAACCACTTTTCGCACTTGTGTTGGTGCAGGAAACCACTTTTCGCACTTGTGTTGGTGCAGGAAACCACTTTTGCACTTGTATTAGTGCAGGAAACCACTTTCGCACTTGTGTTAGTGTTGAAAAACCACTTTTCGCACTTGTGTTAGTGTTGAAAAACCACTTTTCGCACTTGTGTTCGTGTTGAAAAACCACTTTTCGCACTTGTGTTGGTGCAGGAAACCACTTTTGCACTTGTATTAGTGTGGAAAAAACACTTTTCGCACTTGTGTTAGTGTTGAAAAACCACTTTTCGCACTTGTGTTAGTGTTGAAAAACCACTTTTCCCACCTGTGTTGGTGCAGGAAACCACTTTTGCACTTGCATTAGTGTGGAAAAACACTTTTCGCACTTGTGTTAGTGTTGAAAAACCACTTTTCGCACTTGTGTTAGTGTTGAAAAACCACTTTTCGCACTTGTGTTGGTGCAGGAAACCACTTTTGCACTTGTATTAGTGTGGAAAAACCACTTTTTGCACTTGTGATGGTGTTGAAAAACCACTTTTCGCACTTGTGTTAGTGTTGAAAAACCACTTTTCGCACTTGTTTTGGTGCAGGAAACCACTTTTGCACTTGTATTAGTGTGGAAAAACCACTTTTCGCACTTGTGTTAGTGTTGAAAAACCACTTTTCGCACTTGTGTTAGTGTTGAAAAACCACTTTTCGCACTTGTGTTGGTGCAGGAAACCACTTTTGCACTTGTATTAGTGTGGAAAAAACACTTTTTGCACTTGTGATAGTGTTGAAAAACCACTTTTCGCACTTGTGTTAGTGTTGAAAAACCACTTTTCGCACTTGTGTTAGTGTTGAAAAACCACTTTTCGCACTTGTGTTGGTGCAGGAAACCACTTTTGCACTTGTAATAGTGTGGAAAAAACACTTTTCGCACTTGTGATAGTGTTGAAAAACAACTTTTCGCACTTGTGTTAGTGTTGAAAAACCACTTTTCTGACTTGTGTTGGTGCAGGAAACCACTTTTGCACTTGTATTAGTGTGGAAAAACCACTTTTCGCACTTGTGTTAGTGTTGAAAAACCACTTTTTGCACTTGTGTTAGTGTTGAAAAACCACTTTTCGCACTTGTGTTAGTGTTGAAAAACCACTTTTCGCACTTGTGTTGGTGCAGGAAACCACTTTTGCACTTGTATTAGTGTGGAAAAAACACTTTTCGCACTTGTGTTAGTGTTGAAGAACCACTTTTCGCACTTGTGTTAGTGTTGAAAAACCACTTTTCGCACTTGTGTTGGTGCAGGAAACCACTTTTGCACTTGTATTAGTGTGGAAAAAACAATTTTCGCACTTGTGTTAGTGTTGAAAAACCACTTTTCGCACTTGTGTTAGTGTTGAAAAACCACTTTTCGCACTTGTGTTGGTGCAGGAAACCACTTTTGCACTTGTATTAGTGTGGAAAAACCACTTTTCGCACTTGTGTTAGTGTTGAAAAACCACTTTTCGCACTTGTGTTAGTGTTGAAAAACCACTTTTCGCACTTGTGTTAGTGTTGAAAAACCACTTTTCGCACTTGTGTTGGTGCAGGAAACCACTTTTGCACTTGTATTAGTGTGGAAAAAACACTTTTCGCACTTGTGTTAGTGTTGAAGAACCACTTTTCGCACTTGTGTTAGTGTTGAAAAACCACTTTTCGCACTTGTGTTGGTGCAGGAAACCACTTTTGCACTTGTATTAGTGTGGAAAAAACACTTTTTGCACTTGTGATAGTGTTGAAAAACCACTTTTCGCACTTGTGTTAGTGTTGAAATACCACTTTTCGCACTTGTGTTGGTGCAGGAAACCACTTTTGCATTTGTATTAGTGTGGAAAAAACACTTTTTGCACTTGTGATAGTGTTGAAAAACGACTTTTCGCACTTGTGTTAGTATTGAAAAACCACTTTTCGCACTTGTGTTGGTGCAGGAAACCACTTTTGCACTTGTATTAGTGTGGAAAAACCACTTTTCGCACTTGTGTTAGTGTTGAAAAACCACTTTTCGCACCTGTGTTAGTGTTGAAAAACCACTTTTCGCACTTGTGTTGGTGCAGGAACCCACTTTTGCACTTGTATTAGAGTGGAAAAAACACTTTTTGCACTTGTGATAGTGTTGAAAAACCACTTTTCGCACTTGTGTTAGTGTTGAAAAAACACTTTTCGCACTTGTGTTAGTGTTGAAAAACCACTTTTCGCACTTGTGTTTGTGCAGGAAACCACTTTTGCACTTGTATTAGTGTGGAAAAAACACTTTTCGCACTTGTGATAGTGTTGAAAAACCACTTTTCGCACTTGTGTTAGTGTTGAAAAACCACTTTTCGCACTTGTGTTGGTGCAGGAAACCACTTTTGCACTTGTATTAGTGTGGAAAAACCACTTTTCGCACTTGTGTTAGTGTTGAAAAACCACTTTTCGCACTTGTGTTAGTGATGAAAAACCACTTTTCGCACTTGTGTTAGTGTTGAAAAACCACTTTTCGCACTTGTGTTGGTGCAAGAAACCACTTTTGCACTTGTATTAGTGTGGAAAAAACACTTTTCGCACTTGCGTTAGTGTTGAAAAACCACTTTTCGCACTTGTGTTAGTGTTGAAAAACCACTTTTCGCACTTGTGTTGGTGCAGGAAACCACTTTTGCACTTGTATTAGTGTGGAAAAAACACTTTTTGCACTTGTGATAGTGTTGAAAAACCACTTTTCGCACTTGTGTTAGTGTTGAAAAACCACTTTTCGCACTTGTGTTGGTGCAGAAAACCACTTTTGCAATTGTATTAGTGTGGAAAAACGACTTTTCGCACTTGTGTTAGTGTTGAAAAAACACTTTTCACACTTGTGTTAGTGTTGAAAAACCACTTTTCGCACTTGTGTTAGTGTTGAAAAACCACTTTTCGCACTTGTGTTCGTGCAGGAAACCACTTTTGCACTTGTATTAGTGTGGAAAAAACACTTTTCGCACTTGTGATAGTGTTGAAAAACCACTTTTCGCGCTTGTGTTAGTGTTGAAAAACCACTTTTCGCACTTGTGTTAGTGTTGAAAAACCACTTTTTGCACTTGTGTTGGTGTAGGAAACCACTTTTGCACTTGTATTAGTGTGGAAAAAACACTTTTTGCACTTGTGATAGTGTTGAAAAACCACATTTCGCACTTGTGTTAGTGTTGAAAACCACTTTTCGCACTTGTGTTAGTGTTGAAAAACCACTTTTCGCACTTGTGTTGGTGCAGGAAACCACTTTTGCACTTGTATTAGTGTGGAAAAAACACTTTTCGCACTTGTGATAGTGTTGAAAAACCACTTTTCGCACTTGTGTTAGTGTTGAAAAACCACTTTTCGCACTTGTGTTGGTGCAGGAAACCACTTTTGCACTTGTATTAGTGTGGAAAAACCACTTTTCGCACTTGTGTTAGTGTTGAAAAACCACTTTTCGCACTTGTGTTAGTGTTGAAAAACCACTTTTCGCACTTGTGTTAGTGTTGAAAAACCACTTTTCGCACTTGTGTTGGTGCAGGAAACCACTTTTGCACTTGTATTAGTGTGGAAAAAACACTTTTCGCACTTGCGTTAGTGTTGAAAAACCACTTTTCGCACTTGTGTTAGTGTTGAAAAACCACTTTTCGCACTTGTGTTGGTGCAGGAAACCACTTTTGCACTTGTATTAGTGTGGAAAAACCACTTTTCGCACTTGTGTTAGTGTTGAAAAACCACTTTTCGCACTTGTGTTTGTGTTGAAAAACCACTTTTCGCACTTGTGTTGGTGCAGGAAACCACTTTTGCACTTGTATTAGTGTGGAAAAACACTTTTCGCACTTGTGTTAGTGTTGAAGAACCACTTTTCGCACTTGTGTTAGTGTTGAAAAACCACTTTTCGCACTTGTGTTGGTGCAGGAAACCACTTTTGCACTTGTATTAGTGTGGAAAAAACACTTTTTGCACTTGTGATAGTGTTGAAAAACCACTTTTCGCACTTGTGTTAGTGTTGAAATACCACTTTTCGCACTTGTGTTGGTGCAGGAAACCACTTTTGCACTTGTATTAGTGTGGAAAAAACACTTTTTGCACTTGTGATAGTGTTGAAAAACGACTTTTCGCACTTGTGTTAGTGTTGAAAAACCACTTTTCGCACTTGTGTTGGTACAGGAAACCACTTTTGCACTTGTATTAGTGTGGAAAAACCACTTTTCGCACTTGTGTTAGTGTTGAAAAACCACTTTTCGCACCTGTGTTAGTGTTGAAAAACCACTTTTCGCACTTGTGTTGGTGCAGGAACCCACTTTTGCACTTGTATTAGAGTGGAAAAAACACTTTTTGCACTTGTGATAGTGTTGAAAAACCACTTTTCGCACTTGTGTTAGTGTTGAAAAAAGACTTTTCGCACTTGTGTTAGTGTTGAAGAACCACTTTTCGCACTTGTGTTAGTGTTGAAAAACCACTTTTCGCACTTGTGTTGGTGCAGGAAACCACTTTTGCACTTGTATTAGTGTGGAAAAAACACTTTTTGCACTTGTGATAGTGTTGAAAAACCACTTTTCGCACTTGTGTTAGTGTTGAAATACCACTTTTCGCACTTGTGTTGGTGCAGGAAACCACTTTTGCACTTGTATTAGTGTGGAAAAAACACTTTTTGCACTTGTGATAGTGTTGAAAAACGACTTTTCGCACTTGTGTTAGTGTTGAAAAACCACTTTTCGCACTTGTGTTGGTGCAGGAAACCACTTTTGCACTTGTATTAGTGTGGAAAAACCACTTTTCGCACTTGTGTTAGTGTTGAAAAACCACTTTTCGCGCCTGTGTTAGTGTTGAAAAACCACTTTTCGCACTTGTGTTGGTGCAGGAAACCACATTTGCACCTGTATTAGTGTGGAAAAACCCTTTTTGCACTTGTGATAATGTTGAAAAACCACTTTTCGCACTTGTGTTAGTGTTGAAAAAACACTTTTCGCACTTGTGTTGGTGCAGGAAACCACTTTTGCACTTGTATTAGTGTGGAAAAAACACTTTTTGCACTTGTGTTAGTGTTGAAAAACCACTTTTCGCACCTGTGTTAGTGTTGAAAAACCACTTTTCGCACTTGTGTTGGTGCAGGAACCCACTTTTGCACTTGTATTAGAGTGGAAAAAACACTTTTTGCACTTGTGATAGTGTTGAAAAACCACTTTTCGCACTTGTGTTAGTGTTGAAAAAACACTTTTCGTACTTGTGTTAGTGTTGAAAAACCACTTTTCGCACTTGTGTTCGTGCAGGAAACCACCTTTGCACTTGTATTAGTGTGGAAAAAACACTTTTCGCACTTGTGATAGTGTTGAAAAACCACTTTTCGCACTTGTGTTAGTGTTGAAAAACCACTTTTCGCACTTGTGTTGGTGCAGGAAACCACTTTTGCACTTGTATTAGTGTGGAAATACCACTTTTTGCACTTGTGTTAGTGTTGAAAAACCACTTTTCGCACTTGTGTTAGTGATAAAAAACCACTTTTCGCACTTGTGTTAGTGTTGAAAAACCACTTTTCGCACTTGTGTTGGTGCAAGAAACCACTTTTGCACTTGTATTAGTGTGGAAAAAACACTTTTCGCACTTGCGTTAGTGTTGAAAAACCACTTTTCGCACTTGTGTTAGTGTTGAAAAACCACTTTTCGCACTTGTGTTGGTGCAGGAAACCACTTTTGCACCTGTATTAGTGTGGAAAAACCACTTTTCGCACTTGTGTTGGTGCAGGAAACCACTTTTGCACTTGTATTAGTGTGGAAAAAACACTTTTTGCACTTGTGATAGTGTTGAAAAACCACTTTTCGCACTTGTGTTAGTGTTGAAAAACCACTTTTCGCACTTGTGTTAGTGTTGAAAAACCACTTTTCGCACTTGTGTTGGTGCAGGAAACCACTTTTGCACTTGTAATAGTGTGGAAAAAACACTTTTCGCACTTGTGATAGTGTTGAAAAACAACTTTTCGCACTTGTGTTAGTGTTGAAAAACCACTTTTCTGACTTGTGTTGGTGCAGGAAACCACTTTTGCACTTGTATTAGTGTGGAAAAACCACTTTTCGCACTTGTGTTAGTGTTGAAAAACCACTTTTTGCACTTGTGTTAGTGTTGAAAAACCACTTTTCGCACTTGTGTTAGTGTTGAAAAACCACTTTTCGCACTTGTGTTGGTGCAGGAAACCACTTTTGCACTTGTATTAGTGTGGAAAAAACACTTTTCGCACTTGTGTTAGTGTTGAAGAACCACTTTTCGCACTTGTGTTAGTGCTGAAAAACCACTTTTCGCACTTGTGTTGGTGCAGGAAACCACTTTTGCACTTGTATTAGTGTGGAAAAAACAATTTTCGCACTTGTGTTAGTGTTGAAAAACCACTTTTCGCACTTGTGTTAGTGTTGAAAAACCACTTTTCGCACTTGTGTTGGTGCAGGAAACCACTTTTGCACTTGTATTAGTGTGGAAAAACCACTTTTCGCACTTGTGTTAGTGTTGAAAAACCACTTTTCGCACTTGTGTTAGTGTTGAAAAACCACTTTTCGCACTTGTGTTAGTGTTGAAAAACCACTTTTCGCACTTGTGTTGGTGCAGGAAACCACTTTTGCACTTGTATTAGTGTGGAAAAAACACTTTTCGCACTTGTGTTAGTGTTGAAGAACCACTTTTCGCACTTGTGTTAGTGTTGAAAAACCACTTTTCGCACTTGTGTTGGTGCAGGAAACCACTTTTGCACTTGTATTAGTGTGGAAAAAACACTTTTTGCACTTGTGATAGTGTTGAAAAACCACTTTTCGCACTTGTGTTAGTGTTGAAATACCACTTTTCGCACTTGTGTTGGTGCAGGAAACCACTTTTGCATTTGTATTAGTGTGGAAAAAACACTTTTTGCACTTGTGATAGTGTTGAAAAACGACTTTTCGCACTTGTGTTAGTATTGAAAAACCACTTTTCGCACTTGTGTTGGTGCAGGAAACCACTTTTGCACTTGTATTAGTGTGGAAAAACCACTTTTCGCACTTGTGTTAGTGTTGAAAAACCACTTTTCGCACCTGTGTTAGTGTTGAAAAACCACTTTTCGCACTTGTGTTGGTGCAGGAACCCACTTTTGCACTTGTATTAGAGTGGAAAAAACACTTTTTGCACTTGTGATAGTGTTGAAAAACCACTTTTCGCACTTGTGTTAGTGTTGAAAAAACACTTTTCGCACTTGTGTTAGTGTTGAAAAACCACTTTTCGCACTTGTGTTCGTGCAGGAAACCACTTTTGCACTTGTATTAGTGTGGAAAAAACACTTTTCGCACTTGTGATAGTGTTGAAAAACCACTTTTCGCACTTGTGTTAGTGTTGAAAAACCACTTTTCGCACTTGTGTTGGTGCAGGAAACCACTTTTGCACTTGTATTAGTGTGGAAAAACCACTTTTCGCACTTGTGTTAGTGTTGAAAAACCACTTTTCGCACTTGTGTTAGTGATGAAAAACCACTTTTCGCACTTGTGTTAGTGTTGAAAAACCACTTTTCGCACTTGTGTTGGTGCAAGAAACCACTTTTGCACTTGTATTAGTGTGGAAAAAACACTTTTCGCACTTGCGTTAGTGTTGAAAAACCACTTTTCGCACTTGTGTTAGTGTTGAAAAACCACTTTTCGCACTTGTGTTGGTGCAGGAAACCACTTTTGCACTTGTATTAGTGTGGAAAAAACACTTTTTGCACTTGTGATAGTGTTGAAAAACCACTTTTCGCACTTGTGTTAGTGTTGAAAAACCACTTTTCGCACTTGTGTTGGTGCAGAAAACCACTTTTGCAATTGTATTAGTGTGGAAAAACGACTTTTCGCACTTGTGTTAGTGTTGAAAAAACACTTTTCACACTTGTGTTAGTGTTGAAAAACCACTTTTCGCACTTGTGTTAGTGTTGAAAAACCACTTTTCGCACTTGTGTTCGTGCAGGAAACCACTTTTGCACTTGTATTAGTGTGGAAAAAACACTTTTCGCACTTGTGATAGTGTTGAAAAACCACTTTTCGCGCTTGTGTTAGTGTTGAAAAACCACTTTTCGCACTTGTGTTAGTGTTGAAAAACCACTTTTTGCACTTGTGTTGGTGTAGGAAACCACTTTTGCACTTGTATTAGTGTGGAAAAAACACTTTTTGCACTTGTGATAGTGTTGAAAAACCACATTTCGCACTTGTGTTAGTGTTGAAAACCACTTTTCGCACTTGTGTTAGTGTTGAAAAACCACTTTTCGCACTTGTGTTGGTGCAGGAAACCACTTTTGCACTTGTATTAGTGTGGAAAAAACACTTTTCGCACTTGTGATAGTGTTGAAAAACCACTTTTCGCACTTGTGTTAGTGTTGAAAAACCACTTTTCGCACTTGTGTTGGTGCAGGAAACCACTTTTGCACTTGTATTAGTGTGGAAAAACCACTTTTCGCACTTGTGTTAGTGTTGAAAAACCACTTTTCGCACTTGTGTTAGTGTTGAAAAACCACTTTTCGCACTTGTGTTAGTGTTGAAAAACCACTTTTCGCACTTGTGTTGGTGCAGGAAACCACTTTTGCACTTGTATTAGTGTGGAAAAAACACTTTTCGCACTTGCGTTAGTGTTGAAAAACCACTTTTCGCACTTGTGTTAGTGTTGAAAAACCACTTTTCGCACTTGTGTTGGTGCAGGAAACCACTTTTGCACTTGTATTAGTGTGGAAAAACCACTTTTCGCACTTGTGTTAGTGTTGAAAAACCACTTTTCGCACTTGTGTTTGTGTTGAAAAACCACTTTTCGCACTTGTGTTGGTGCAGGAAACCACTTTTGCACTTGTATTAGTGTGGAAAAACACTTTTCGCACTTGTGTTAGTGTTGAAGAACCACTTTTCGCACTTGTGTTAGTGTTGAAAAACCACTTTTCGCACTTGTGTTGGTGCAGGAAACCACTTTTGCACTTGTATTAGTGTGGAAAAAACACTTTTTGCACTTGTGATAGTGTTGAAAAACCACTTTTCGCACTTGTGTTAGTGTTGAAATACCACTTTTCGCACTTGTGTTGGTGCAGGAAACCACTTTTGCACTTGTATTAGTGTGGAAAAAACACTTTTTGCACTTGTGATAGTGTTGAAAAACGACTTTTCGCACTTGTGTTAGTGTTGAAAAACCACTTTTCGCACTTGTGTTGGTACAGGAAACCACTTTTGCACTTGTATTAGTGTGGAAAAACCACTTTTCGCACTTGTGTTAGTGTTGAAAAACCACTTTTCGCACCTGTGTTAGTGTTGAAAAACCACTTTTCGCACTTGTGTTGGTGCAGGAACCCACTTTTGCACTTGTATTAGAGTGGAAAAAACACTTTTTGCACTTGTGATAGTGTTGAAAAACCACTTTTCGCACTTGTGTTAGTGTTGAAAAAAGACTTTTCGCACTTGTGTTAGTGTTGAAGAACCACTTTTCGCACTTGTGTTAGTGTTGAAAAACCACTTTTCGCACTTGTGTTGGTGCAGGAAACCACTTTTGCACTTGTATTAGTGTGGAAAAAACACTTTTTGCACTTGTGATAGTGTTGAAAAACCACTTTTCGCACTTGTGTTAGTGTTGAAATACCACTTTTCGCACTTGTGTTGGTGCAGGAAACCACTTTTGCACTTGTATTAGTGTGGAAAAAACACTTTTTGCACTTGTGATAGTGTTGAAAAACGACTTTTCGCACTTGTGTTAGTGTTGAAAAACCACTTTTCGCACTTGTGTTGGTGCAGGAAACCACTTTTGCACTTGTATTAGTGTGGAAAAACCACTTTTCGCACTTGTGTTAGTGTTGAAAAACCACTTTTCGCGCCTGTGTTAGTGTTGAAAAACCACTTTTCGCACTTGTGTTGGTGCAGGAAACCACATTTGCACCTGTATTAGTGTGGAAAAACCCTTTTTGCACTTGTGATAATGTTGAAAAACCACTTTTCGCACTTGTGTTAGTGTTGAAAAAACACTTTTCGCACTTGTGTTGGTGCAGGAAACCACTTTTGCACTTGTATTAGTGTGGAAAAAACACTTTTTGCACTTGTGTTAGTGTTGAAAAACCACTTTTCGCACCTGTGTTAGTGTTGAAAAACCACTTTTCGCACTTGTGTTGGTGCAGGAACCCACTTTTGCACTTGTATTAGAGTGGAAAAAACACTTTTTGCACTTGTGATAGTGTTGAAAAACCACTTTTCGCACTTGTGTTAGTGTTGAAAAAACACTTTTCGTACTTGTGTTAGTGTTGAAGAACCACTTTTCGCACTTGTGTTAGTGTTGAAAAACCACTTTTCGCACTTGTGTTGGTGCAGGAAACCACTTTTGCACTTGTATTAGTGTGGAAAAAACACTTTTTGCACTTGTGATAGTGTTGAAAAACCACTTTTCGCACTTGTGTTAGTGTTGAAATACCACTTTTCGCACTTGTGTTGGTGCAGGAAACCACTTTTGCATTTGTATTAGTGTGGAAAAAACACTTTTTGCACTTGTGATAGTGTTGAAAAACGACTTTTCGCACTTGTGTTAGTATTGAAAAACCACTTTTCGCACTTGTGTTGGTGCAGGAAACCACTTTTGCACTTGTATTAGTGTGGAAAAACCACTTTTCGCACTTGTGTTAGTGTTGAAAAACCACTTTTCGCACCTGTGTTAGTGTTGAAAAACCACTTTTCGCACTTGTGTTGGTGCAGGAACCCACTTTTGCACTTGTATTAGAGTGGAAAAAACACTTTTTGCACTTGTGATAGTGTTGAAAAACCACTTTTCGCACTTGTGTTAGTGTTGAAAAAACACTTTTCGCACTTGTGTTAGTGTTGAAAAACCACTTTTCGCACTTGTGTTCGTGCAGGAAACCACTTTTGCACTTGTATTAGTGTGGAAAAAACACTTTTCGCACTTGTGATAGTGTTGAAAAACCACTTTTCGCACTTGTGTTAGTGTTGAAAAACCACTTTTCGCACTTGTGTTGGTGCAGGAAACCACTTTTGCACTTGTATTAGTGTGGAAAAACCACTTTTCGCACTTGTGTTAGTGTTGAAAAACCACTTTTCGCACTTGTGTTAGTGATGAAAAACCACTTTTCGCACTTGTGTTAGTGTTGAAAAACCACTTTTCGCACTTGTGTTGGTGCAAGAAACCACTTTTGCACTTGTATTAGTGTGGAAAAAACACTTTTCGCACTTGCGTTAGTGTTGAAAAACCACTTTTCGCACTTGTGTTAGTGTTGAAAAACCACTTTTCGCACTTGTGTTGGTGCAGGAAACCACTTTTGCACTTGTATTAGTGTGGAAAAAACACTTTTTGCACTTGTGATAGTGTTGAAAAACCACTTTTCGCACTTGTGTTAGTGTTGAAAAACCACTTTTCGCACTTGTGTTGGTGCAGAAAACCACTTTTGCAATTGTATTAGTGTGGAAAAACGACTTTTCGCACTTGTGTTAGTGTTGAAAAAACACTTTTCACACTTGTGTTAGTGTTGAAAAACCACTTTTCGCACTTGTGTTAGTGTTGAAAAACCACTTTTCGCACTTGTGTTCGTGCAGGAAACCACTTTTGCACTTGTATTAGTGTGGAAAAAACACTTTTCGCACTTGTGATAGTGTTGAAAAACCACTTTTCGCGCTTGTGTTAGTGTTGAAAAACCACTTTTCGCACTTGTGTTAGTGTTGAAAAACCACTTTTTGCACTTGTGTTGGTGTAGGAAACCACTTTTGCACTTGTATTAGTGTGGAAAAAACACTTTTTGCACTTGTGATAGTGTTGAAAAACCACATTTCGCACTTGTGTTAGTGTTGAAAACCACTTTTCGCACTTGTGTTAGTGTTGAAAAACCACTTTTCGCACTTGTGTTGGTGCAGGAAACCACTTTTGCACTTGTATTAGTGTGGAAAAAACACTTTTCGCACTTGTGATAGTGTTGAAAAACCACTTTTCGCACTTGTGTTAGTGTTGAAAAACCACTTTTCGCACTTGTGTTGGTGCAGGAAACCACTTTTGCACTTGTATTAGTGTGGAAAAACCACTTTTCGCACTTGTGTTAGTGTTGAAAAACCACTTTTCGCACTTGTGTTAGTGTTGAAAAACCACTTTTCGCACTTGTGTTAGTGTTGAAAAACCACTTTTCGCACTTGTGTTGGTGCAGGAAACCACTTTTGCACTTGTATTAGTGTGGAAAAAACACTTTTCGCACTTGCGTTAGTGTTGAAAAACCACTTTTCGCACTTGTGTTAGTGTTGAAAAACCACTTTTCGCACTTGTGTTGGTGCAGGAAACCACTTTTGCACTTGTATTAGTGTGGAAAAACCACTTTTCGCACTTGTGTTAGTGTTGAAAAACCACTTTTCGCACTTGTGTTTGTGTTGAAAAACCACTTTTCGCACTTGTGTTGGTGCAGGAAACCACTTTTGCACTTGTATTAGTGTGGAAAAACACTTTTCGCACTTGTGTTAGTGTTGAAGAACCACTTTTCGCACTTGTGTTAGTGTTGAAAAACCACTTTTCGCACTTGTGTTGGTGCAGGAAACCACTTTTGCACTTGTATTAGTGTGGAAAACCACTTTTCGCACTTGTGTTAGTGTTGAAATACCACTTTTCGCACTTGTGTTGGTGCAGGAAACCACTTTTGCACTTGTATTAGTGTGGAAAAAACACTTTTTGCACTTGTGATAGTGTTGAAAAACGACTTTTCGCACTTGTGTTAGTGTTGAAAAACCACTTTTCGCACTTGTGTTGGTACAGGAAACCACTTTTGCACTTGTATTAGTGTGGAAAAACCACTTTTCGCACTTGTGTTAGTGTTGAAAAACCACTTTTCGCACCTGTGTTAGTGTTGAAAAACCACTTTTCGCACTTGTGTTGGTGCAGGAACCCACTTTTGCACTTGTATTAGAGTGGAAAAAACACTTTTTGCACTTGTGATAGTGTTGAAAAACCACTTTTCGCACTTGTGTTAGTGTTGAAAAAAGACTTTTCGCACTTGTGTTAGTGTTGAAGAACCACTTTTCGCACTTGTGTTAGTGTTGAAAAACCACTTTTCGCACTTGTGTTGGTGCAGGAAACCACTTTTGCACTTGTATTAGTGTGGAAAAAACACTTTTTGCACTTGTGATAGTGTTGAAAAACCACTTTTCGCACTTGTGTTAGTGTTGAAATACCACTTTTCGCACTTGTGTTGGTGCAGGAAACCACTTTTGCACTTGTATTAGTGTGGAAAAAACACTTTTTGCACTTGTGATAGTGTTGAAAAACGACTTTTCGCACTTGTGTTAGTGTTGAAAAACCACTTTTCGCACTTGTGTTGGTGCAGGAAACCACTTTTGCACTTGTATTAGTGTGGAAAAACCACTTTTCGCACTTGTGTTAGTGTTGAAAAACCACTTTTCGCGCCTGTGTTAGTGTTGAAAAACCACTTTTCGCACTTGTGTTGGTGCAGGAAACCACATTTGCACCTGTATTAGTGTGGAAAAACCCTTTTTGCACTTGTGATAATGTTGAAAAACCACTTTTCGCACTTGTGTTAGTGTTGAAAAAACACTTTTCGCACTTGTGTTGGTGCAGGAAACCACTTTTGCACTTGTATTAGTGTGGAAAAAACACTTTTTGCACTTGTGTTAGTGTTGAAAAACCACTTTTCGCACCTGTGTTAGTGTTGAAAAACCACTTTTCGCACTTGTGTTGGTGCAGGAACCCACTTTTGCACTTGTATTAGAGTGGAAAAAACACTTTTTGCACTTGTGATAGTGTTGAAAAACCACTTTTCGCACTTGTGTTAGTGTTGAAAAAACACTTTTCGTACTTGTGTTAGTGTTGAAAAACCACTTTTCGCACTTGTGTTCGTGCAGGAAACCACCTTTGCACTTGTATTAGTGTGGAAAAAACACTTTTCGCACTTGTGATAGTGTTGAAAAACCACTTTTCGCACTTGTGTTAGTGTTGAAAAACCACTTTTCGCACTTGTGTTGGTGCAGGAAACCACTTTTGCACTTGTATTAGTGTGGAAATACCACTTTTTGCACTTGTGTTAGTGTTGAAAAACCACTTTTCGCACTTGTGTTAGTGATAAAAAACCACTTTTCGCACTTGTGTTAGTGTTGAAAAACCACTTTTCGCACTTGTGTTGGTGCAAGAAACCACTTTTGCACTTGTATTAGTGTGGAAAAAACACTTTTCGCACTTGCGTTAGTGTTGAAAAACCACTTTTCGCACTTGTGTTAGTGTTGAAAAACCACTTTTCGCACTTGTGTTGGTGCAGGAAACCACTTTTGCACCTGTATTAGTGTGGAAAAACCCTTTTTGCACTTGTGATAATGTTGAAAAACCACTTTTCGCACTTGTGTTAGTGTTGAAAAAACACTTTTCGCACTTGTGTTGGTGCAGGAAACCACTTTTGCACTTGTATTAGTGTGGAAAAACCACTTTTCGGACTTGTGTTAGTGTTGAAAAACCACTTTTTGCACTTGTGTTAGTGTTGAAAAACCACTTTTCGCACTTGTGTTGGTGCAGGAAACCACTTTTGCACTTGTATTAGTGTGGAAAAAACACTTTTTGCACTTGTGATAGTGTTGAAAAACCACTTTTCGCACTTGTGTTAGTGTTGAAAAACCACTTTTCGCACTTGTGTTGGTGCAGAAAACCACTTTTGCAATTGTATTAGTGTGGAAAAACGACTTTTCGCACTTGTGTTAGTGTTGAAAAACCACTTTTCGCACTTGTGTTAGTGTTGAAAAACCACTTTTCGCACTTGTATTAGTGTTGAAAAACCACTTTTCGCACTTGTGTTGGTGCAGGAAACCACTTTTGCACTTGTATTAGTGTGGAAAAAACACTTTTCGCACTTGTGTTAGTGTTGAAGAACCACTTTTTGCACTTGTGTTAGTGTTGAAAAACCACTTTTCGCACTTGTGTTGGTGCAGGAAACCACTTTTGCACTTGTATTAGTGTGGAAAAAACACTTTTTGCACTTGTGATAGTGTTGAAAAACCACTTTTCGCACTTGTGTTAGTGTTGAAAAACCACTTTTCGCACTTGCGTTAGTGCAGGAAACCAGTTTTGCACTTGTATTAGCGTGGAAAAACCACTTTTCGCACTTGTGTTAGTGTTGAAAAACCACTTTTTGCACTTGTGTTAGTGTGGAAAAAACACTTTTTGCACTTGTGATAGTGTTGAAAAACCACTTTTCGCACTTGTGTTAGTGTTGAAAAACCACTTTTCGCACTTGTGTTGGTGCAGGAAACCACTTTTGCACTTGTATTAGTGTGGAAAAAACACTTTTCGCACTTGTGTTAGTGTTGAAAAACCACTTTTCGCACTTGTGTTAGTGTTGAAAAACCACTTTTCCCACCTGTGTTGGTGCAGGAAACCACTTTTGCACTTGTATTAGTGTGGAAAAACACTTTTCGCACTTGTGTTAGTGTTGAAAAACCACTTTTCGCACTTGTGTTAGTGTTGAAAAACCACTTTTCGCACTTGTGTTGGTGCAGGAAACCACTTTTGCACTTGTATTAGTGTGGAAAAAACACTTTTTGCACTTGTGATAGTGTTGAAAAACCACTTTTCGCACTTGTGTTAGTGTTGAAAAACCACTTTTCGCACTTGTGTTGGTGCAGGAAACCACTTTTGCACTTGTATTAGTGTGGAAAAACCACTTTTCGCACTTGTGTTAGTGTTGAAAAACCACTTTTCGCACTTGTGTTAGTGTTGAAAAACCACTTTTCGCACTTGTGTTGGTGCAGGAAACCACTTTTGCACTTGTATCAGTGTGGAAAAAACACTTTTTGCACTTGTGATAGTGTTGAAAAACCACTTTTCGCACTTGTGTTAGTGTTGAAAACCACTTTTCGCACTTGTGTTAGTGTTGAAAAACCACTTTTCGCACTTGTGTTGGTGCAGGAAACCACTTTTGCACTTGTAATAGTGTGGAAAAAACACTTTTCGCACTTGTGATAGTGTTGAAAAACAACTTTTCGCACTTGTGTTAGTATTGAAAAACCACTTTTCGGACTTGTGTTGGTGCAGGAAACCACTTTTGCACTTGTATTAGTGTGGAAAAACCACTTTTCGCACTTGTGTTAGTGTTGAAAAACCACTTTTTGCACTTGTGTTAGTGTTGAAAAACCACTTTTCGCACTTGTGTTAGTGTTGAAAAACCACTTTTCGCACTTGTGTTGGTGCAGGAAACCACTTTTGCACTTGTATTAGTGTGGAAAAAACACTTTTTGCACTTGTGATAGTGTTGAAAAACCACTTTTCGCACTTGTGTTAGTGTTGAAAAACCACTTTTCGCACTTGTGTTAGTGCAGGAAACCAGTTTTGCACTTGTATTAGCGAGGAAAAACCACTTTTCGCACTTGTGTTAGTGTTGAAAAACCACTTTTTGCACTTGTGTTAGTGTGGAAAAAACACTTTTTGCACTTGTGATAGTGTTGAAAAACCACTTTTCGCACTTGTGTTAGTGTTGAAAAACAACTTTTCGCACTTGTGTTGGTGCAGGAAACCACTTTTGCACTTGTATTAGTGTGGAAAACCACTTTTCGCACTTGTGTTAGTGTTGAAAAACCACTTTTCGCACTTGTGTTCGTGTTGAAAAACCACTTTTTGCACTTGTGTTCGTGTTGAAAAACCACTTTTCGCACTTGTGTTGGTGCAGGAAACCACTTTTGCACTTGTATTAGTGTGGAAAAAACACTTTTCGCACTTGTGTTAGTGTTGAAAAACCACTTTTCGCACTTGTGTTAGTGTTGAAAAACCACTTTTCCCACCTGTGTTGGTGCAGGAAACCACTTTTGCACTTGTATTAGTGTGGAAAAACACTTTTCGCACTTGTGTTAGTGTTGAAAAACCACTTTTCGCACTTGTGTTAGTGTTGAAAAACCACTTTTCGCACTTGTGTTGGTGCAGGAAACCACTTTTGCACTTGTATTAGTGTGGAAAAACCACTTTTTGCACTTGTGATAGTGTTGAAAAACCACTTTTCGCACTTGTGTTAGTGTTGAAAAACCACTTTTCGCACTTGTGTTGGTGCAGGAAACCACTTTTGCACTTGTATTAGTGTGGAAAAACCACTTTTCGCACTTGTGTTAGTGTTGAAAAACCACTTTTCGCACTTGTGTTAGTGTTGAAAAACCACTTTTCGCACTTGTGTTGGTGCAGGAAACCACTTTTGCACTTGTATTAGTGTGGAAAAAACACTTTTTGCACTTGTGATAGTGTTGAAAAACCACTTTTTGCACTTGTGTTGGTGCAGGAAACTACTTTTGCACTTGTAATAGTGTGGAAAAAACACTTTTCGCACTTGTGATAGTGTTGAAAAACAACTTTTCGCACTTGTGTTAGTGTTGAAAAACCACTTTTCGGACTTGTGTTGGTGCAGGAAACCACTTTTGCACTTGTATTAGTGTGGAAAAACCACTTTTCGCACTTGTGTTAGTGTTGAAAAACCACTTTTTGCACTTGTGTTAGTGTTGAAAAACCACTTTTCGCACTTGTGTTAGTGTTGAAAAACCACTTTTCGCACTTGTGTTGGTGCAGGAAACCACTTTTGCACTTGTATTAGTGTGGAAAAAACACTTTTCGCACTTGTGTTAGTGTTGAAGAACCACTTTTCGCACTTGTGTTAGTGTTGAAAAACCACTTTTCGCACTTGTGTTGGTGCAGGAAACCACTTTTGCACTTGTATTAGTGTGGAAAAAACACTTTTCGCACTTGTGTTAGTGTTGAAAAACCACTTTTCGCACTTGTTACCTTCGCAAAAGCGGAAGGTTATGTTTTGATCGCTGTGTATTTATTTGTATGTCTGTGTGTGTGTGTGTGTGTATGTTATTCGCATAACTCAAAAAGTATTCAACCGAATTGCATGAAATTTGGTGGGATGATTGGTTATTATACGGGACACATTTGATTAGATTTTGGGAGCAATCGGGTCAAAGGTCAAGGTCAAGGTCACGAAAAGGTCAAAATCGTATTTTTGTTGTTCTGTTCCCTACACTCCCATGCCAAGTACAGAACAGTAGCTGCGGCGAAGGTATGCGCTCTACCGAGTGCCCGTTCTAGTGTTAGTGTTGAAAAACCACTTTTCGCACTTGTGTTGGTGCAGGAAACCACTTTTGCACTTGTATTAGTGTGGAAAAACCACTTTTCGCACTTGTGTTAGTGTTGAAAAACCACTTTTCGCACTTGTGTTAGTGTTGAAAAACCACTTTTCGCATTTGTGTTAGTGTTGAAAAACCACTTTTCGCACTTGTGTTGGTGCAGGAAACCACTTTTGCACTTGTATTAGTGTGGAAAAAACACTTTTCGCACTTGTGTTAGTGTTGAAGAACCACTTTTCGCACTTGTGTTAGTGTTGAAAAACCACTTTTCGCACTTGTGTTGGTGCAGGAAACCACTTTTGCACTTGTATTAGTGTGGAAAAAACACTTTTTGCACTTGTGATAGTGTTGAAAAACCACTTTTCGCACTTGTGTTAGTGTTGAAATACCACTTTTCGCACTTGTGTTGGTGCAGGAAACCACTTTTGCATTTGTATTAGTGTGGAAAAAACACTTTTTGCACTTGTGATAGTGTTGAAAAACGACTTTTCGCACTTGTGTTAGTATTGAAAAACCACTTTTCGCACTTGTGTTGGTACAGGAAACCACTTTTGCACTTGTATTAGTGTGGAAAAACCACTTTTCGCACTTGTGTTAGTGTTGAAAAACCACTTTTCGCACCTGTGTTAGTGTTGAAAAACCACTTTTCGCACTTGTGTTGGTGCAGGAACCCACTTTTGCACTTGTATTAGAGTGGAAAAAACACTTTTTGCACTTGTGATAGTGTTGAAAAACCACTTTTCGCACTTGTGTTAGTGTTGAAAAAAGACTTTTCGCACTTGTGTTAGTGTTGAAGAACCACTTTTCGCACTTGTGTTAGTGTTGAAAAACCACTTTTCGCACTTGTGTTGGTGCAGGAAACCACTTTTGCACTTGTATTAGTGTGGAAAAAACACTTTTTGCACTTGTGATAGTGTTGAAAAACCACTTTTCGCACTTGTGTTAGTGTTGAAATACCACTTTTCGCACTTGTGTTGGTGCAGGAAACCACTTTTGCACTTGTATTAGTGTGGAAAAAACACTTTTTGCACTTGTGATAGTGTTGAAAAACGACTTTTCGCACTTGTGTTAGTGTTGAAAAACCACTTTTCGCACTTGTGTTGGTGCAGGAAACCACTTTTGCACTTGTATTAGTGTGGAAAAACCACTTTTCGCACTTGTGTTAGTGTTGAAAAACCACTTTTCGCACCTGTGTTAGTGTTGAAAAACCACTTTTCGCACTTGTGTTGGTGCAGGAAACCACATTTGCACCTGTATTAGTGTGGAAAAACCCTTTTTGCACTTGTGATAATGTTGAAAAACCACTTTTCGCACTTGTGTTAGTGTTGAAAAAACACTTTTCGCACTTGTGTTGGTGCAGGAAACCACTTTTGCACTTGTATTAGTGTGGAAAAAACACTTTTTGCACTTGTGTTAGTGTTGAAAAACCACTTTTCGCACCTGTGTTAGTGTTGAAAAACCACTTTTCGCACTTGTGTTGGTGCAGGAACCCACTTTTGCACTTGTATTAGAGTGGAAAAAACACTTTTTGCACTTGTGATAGTGTTGAAAAACCACTTTTCGCACTTGTGTTAGTGTTGAAAAAACACTTTTCGTACTTGTGTTAGTGTTGAAAAACCACTTTTCGCACTTGTGTTCGTGCAGGAAACCACCTTTGCACTTGTATTAGTGTGGAAAAAACACTTTTCGCACTTGTGATAGTGTTGAAAAACCACTTTTCGCACTTGTGTTAGTGTTGAAAAACCACTTTTCGCACTTGTGTTGGTGCAGGAAACCACTTTTGCACTTGTATTAGTGTGGAAATACCTATTTTTGCACTTGTGTTAGTGTTGAAAAACCACTTTTCGCACTTGTGTTAGTGATAAAAAACCACTTTTCGCACTTGTGTTAGTGTTGAAAAACCACTTTTCGCACTTGTGTTGGTGCAAGAAACCACTTTTGCACTTGTATTAGTGTGGAAAAAACACTTTTCGCACTTGCGTTAGTGTTGAAAAACCACTTTTCGCACTTGTGTTAGTGTTGAAAAACCACTTTTCGCACTTGTGTTGGTGCAGGAAACCACTTTTGCACCTGTATTAGTGTGGAAAAACCCTTTTTGCACTTGTGATAATGTTGAAAAACCACTTTTCGCACTTGTGTTAGTGTTGAAAAAACACTTTTCGCACTTGTGTTGGTGCAGGAAACCACTTTTGCACTTGTATTAGTGTGGAAAAACCACTTTTCGGACTTGTGTTAGTGTTGAAAAACCACTTTTTGCACTTGTGTTAGTGTTGAAAAACCACTTTTCGCACTTGTGTTGGTGCAGGAAACCACTTTTGCACTTGTATTAGTGTGGAAAAAACACTTTTTGCACTTGTGATAGTGTTGAAAAACCACTTTTCGCACTTGTGTTAGTGTTGAAAAACCACTTTTCGCACTTGTGTTGGTGCAGAAAACCACTTTTGCAATTGTATTAGTGTGGAAAAACGACTTTTCGCACTTGTGTTAGTGTTGAAAACCCACTTTTCGCACTTGTGTTAGTGTTGAAAAACCACTTTTCGCACTTGTATTAGTGTTGAAAAACCACTTTTCGCACTTGTGTTGGTGCAGGAAACCACTTTTGCACTTGTATTAGTGTGGAAAAAACACTTTTCGCACTTGTGTTAGTGTTGAAGAACCACTTTTTGCACTTGTGTTAGTGTTGAAAAACCACTTTTCGCACTTGTGTTGGTGCAGGAAACCACTTTTGCACTTGTATTAGTGTGGAAAAAACACTTTTTGCACTTGTGATAGTGTTGAAAAACCACTTTTCGCACTTGTGTTAGTGTTGAAAAACCACTTTTCGCACTTGTGTTAGTGCAGGAAACCAGTTTTGCACTTGTATTAGCGTGGAAAAACCACTTTTCGCACTTGTGTTAGTGTTGAAAAACCACTTTTTGCACTTGTGTTAGTGTGGAAAAAACACTTTTTGCACTTGTGATAGTGTTGAAAAACCACTTTTCGCACTTGTGTTAGTGTTGAAAAACCACTTTTCGCACTTGTGTTGGTGCAGGAAACCACTCTTGCACTTGTATTAGTGTGGAAAAACCACTTTTCGCACTTGTGTTAGTGTTGAAAAACCACTTTTTGCACTTGTGCTCGTGTTGAAAAACCACTTTTCGCACTTGTGTTGGTGCAGGAAACCACTTTTGCACTTGTATTAGTGTGGAAAAAACACTTTTCGCACTTGTGTTAGTGTTGAAAAACCACTTTTCGCACTTGTGTTAGTGTTGAAAAACCACTTTTCCCACCTGTGTTGGTGCAGGAAACCACTTTTGCACTTGTATTAGTGTGGAAAAACACTTTTCGCACTTGTGTTAGTGTTGAAAAACCACTTTTCGCACTTGTGTTAGTGTTGAAAAACCACTTTTCGCACTTGTGTTGGTGCAGGAAACCACTTTTGCACTTGTATTAGTGTGGAAAAAACACTTTTTGCACTTGTGATAGTGTTGAAAAACCACTTTTCGCACTTGTGTTAGTGTTGAAAAACCACTTTTCGCACTTGTGTTGGTGCAGGAAACCACTTTTGCACTTGTATTAGTGTGGAAAAACCACTTTTCGCACTTGTGTTAGTGTTGAAAAACCACTTTTCGCACTTGTGTTAGTGTTGAAAAACCACTTTTCGCACTTGTGTTGGTGCAGGAAACCACTTTTGCACTTGTATCAGTGTGGAAAAAACACTTTTTGCACTTGTGATAGTGTTGAAAAACCACTTTTCGCACTTGTGTTAGTGTTGAAAAACCACTTTTCGCACTTGTGTTAGTGTTGAAAAACCACTTTTCGCACTTGTGTTGGTGCAGGAAACCACTTTTGCACTTGTAATAGTGTGGAAAAAACACTTTTCGCACTTGTGATAGTGTTGAAAAACAACTTTTCGCACTTGTGTTAGTATTGAAAAACCACTTTTCGGACTTGTGTTGGTGCAGGAAACCACTTTTGCACTTGTATTAGTGTGGAAAAACCACTTTTCGCACTTGTGTTAGTGTTGAAAAACCACTTTTCGCACTTGTGTTAGTGATAAAAAACCACTTTTCGCACTTGTGTTAGTGTTGAAAAACCACTTTTCGCACTTGTGTTGGTGCAAGAAACCACTTTTGCACTTGTATTAGTGTGGAAAAAACACTTTTCGCACTTGCGTTAGTGTTGAAAAACCACTTTTCGCACTTGTGTTAGTGTTGAAAAACCACTTTTCGCACTTGTGTTGGTGCAGGAAACCACTTTTGCACCTGTATTAGTGTGGAAAAACCCTTTTTGCACTTGTGATAATGTTGAAAAACCACTTTTCGCACTTGTGTTAGTGTTGAAAAAACACTTTCGCACTTGTGTTGGTGCAGGAAACCACTTTTGCACTTGTATTAGTGTGGAAAAACCACTTTTCGGACTTGTGTTAGTGTTGAAAAACCACTTTTTGCACTTGTGTTAGTGTTGAAAAACCACTTTTCGCACTTGTGTTGGTGCAGGAAACCACTTTTGCACTTGTATTAGTGTGGAAAAAACACTTTTTGCACTTGTGATAGTGTTGAAAAACCACTTTTCGCACTTGTGTTAGTGTTGAAAAACCACTTTTCGCACTTGTGTTGGTGCAGAAAACCACTTTTGCAATTGTATTAGTGTGGAAAAACGACTTTTCGCACTTGTGTTAGTGTTGAAAAACCACTTTTCGCACTTGTGTTAGTGTTGAAAAACCACTTTTCGCACTTGTATTAGTGTTGAAAAACCACTTTTCGCACTTGTGTTGGTGCAGGAAACCACTTTTGCACTTGTATTAGTTTGGAAAAAACACTTTTCGCACTTGTGTTAGTGTTGAAGAACCACTTTTTGCACTTGTGTTAGTGTTGAAAAACCACTTTTCGCACTTGTGTTGGTGCAGGAAACCACTTTTGCACTTGTATTAGTGTGGAAAAAACACTTTTTGCACTTGTGATAGTGTTGAAAAACCACTTTTCGCACTTGTGTTAGTGTTGAAAAACCACTTTTCGCACTTGCGTTAGTGCAGGAAACCAGTTTTGCACTTGTATTAGCGTGGAAAAACCACTTTTCGCACTTGTGTTAGTGTTGAAAAACCACTTTTTGCACTTGTGTTAGTGTGGAAAAAACACTTTTTGCACTTGTGATAGTGTTGAAAAACCACTTTTCGCACTTGTGTTAGTGTTGAAAAACCACTTTTCGCACTTGTGTTGGTGCAGGAAACCACTTTTGCACTTGTATTAGTGTGGAAAAACCACTTTTCGCACTTGTGTTAGTGTTGAAAAACCACTTTTTGCACTTGTGCTCGTGTTGAAAAACCACTTTTCGCACTTGTGTTGGTGCAGGAAACCACTTTTGCACTTGTATTAGTGTGGAAAAAACACTTTTCGCACTTGTGTTAGTGTTGAAAAACCACTTTTCGCACTTGTGTTAGTGTTGAAAAACCACTTTTTGCACTTGTGCTCGTGTTGAAAAACCACTTTTCGCACTTGTGTTGGTGCAGGAAACCACTTTTGCACTTGTATTAGTGTGGAAAAAACACTTTTCGCACTTGTGTTAGTGTTGAAAAACCACTTTTTGCACTTGTGCTCGTGTTGAAAAACCACTTTTCGCACTTGTGTTGGTGCAGGAAACCACTTTTGCACTTGTATTAGTGTGGAAAAAACACTTTTCGCACTTGTGTTAGTGTTGAAAAACCACTTTTCGCACTTGTGTTAGTGTTGAAAAACCACTTTTCCCACCTGTGTTGGTGCAGGAAACCACTTTTGCACTTGTATTAGTGTGGAAAAACACTTTTCGCACTTGTGTTAGTGTTGAAAAACCACTTTTCGCACTTGTGTTAGTGTTGAAAAACCACTTTTCGCACTTGTGTTGGTGCAGGAAACCACTTTTGCACTTGTATTAGTGTGGAAAAACCACTTTTCGCACTTGTGTTAGTGTTGAAAAACCACTTTTCGCACTTGTGTTGGTGCAGGAAACCACTTTTGCACTTGTATTAGTGTGGAAAAACCACTTTTCGCACTTGTGTTAGTGTTGAAAAACCACTTTTCGCACTTGTGTTAGTGTTGAAAAACCACTTTTCGCACTTGTGTTGGTGCAGGAAACCACTTTTGCACTTGTATCAGTGTGGAAAAAACACTTTTTGCACTTGTGATAGTGTTGAAAAACCACTTTTCGCACTTGTGTTAGTGTTGAAAAACCACTTTTCGCACTTGTGTTAGTGTTGAAAAACCACTTTTCGCACTTGTGTTAGTGTTGAAAAACCACTTTTCGCACTTGTGTTGGTGCAGGAAACCACTTTTGCACTTGTAATAGTGTGGAAAAAACACTTTTCGCACTTGTGATAGTGTTGAAAAACAACTTTTCGCACTTGTGTTAGTATTGAAAAACCACTTTTCGGACTTGTGTTGGTGCAGGAAACCACTTTTGCACTTGTATTAGTGTGGAAAAACCACTTTTCGCACTTGTGTTAGTGTTGAAAAACCACTTTTTGCACTTGTGTTAGTGTTGAAAAACCACTTTTCGCACTTGTGTTAGTGTTGAAAAACCACTTTTCGCACTTGTGTTGGTGCAGGAAACCACTTTTGCACTTGTATTAGTGTGGAAAAAACACTTTTTGCACTTGTGATAGTGTTGAAAAACCACTTTTCGCACTTGTGTTAGTGTTGAAAAACCACTTTTCGCACTTGTGTTAGTGCAGGAAACCAGTTTTGCACTTGTATTAGCGAGGAAAAACCACTTTTCGCACTTGTGTTAGTGTTGAAAAACCACTTTTTGCACTTGTGTTAGTGTGGAAAAAACACTTTTTGCACTTGTGATAGTGTTGAAAAACCACTTTTCGCACTTGTGTTAGTGTTGAAAAACAACTTTTCGCACTTGTGTTGGTGCAGGAAACCACTTTTGCACTTGTATTAGTGTGGAAAACCACTTTTCGCACTTGTGTTAGTGTTGAAAAACCACTTTTCGCACTTGTGTTCGTGTTGAAAAACCACTTTTTGCACTTGTGTTCGTGTTGAAAAACCACTTTTCGCACTTGTGTTGGTGCAGGAAACCACTTTTGCACTTGTATTAGTGTGGAAAAAACACTTTTCGCACTTGTGTTAGTGTTGAAAAACCACTTTTCGCACTTGTGTTAGTGTTGAAAAACCACTTTTCCCACCTGTGTTGGTGCAGGAAACCACTTTTGCACTTGTATTAGTGTGGAAAAACACTTTTCGCACTTGTGTTAGTGTTGAAAAACCACTTTTCGCACTTGTGTTAGTGTTGAAAAACCACTTTTCGCACTTGTGTTGGTGCAGGAAACCACTTTTGCACTTGTATTAGTGTGGAAAAACCACTTTTTGCACTTGTGATAGTGTTGAAAAACCACTTTTCGCACTTGTGTTAGTGTTGAAAAACCACTTTTCGCACTTGTGTTGGTGCAGGAAACCACTTTTGCACTTGTATTAGTGTGGAAAAACCACTTTTCGCACTTGTGTTAGTGTTGAAAAACCACTTTTCGCACTTGTGTTAGTGTTGAAAAACCACTTTTCGCACTTGTGTTGGTGCAGGAAACCACTTTTGCACTTGTATTAGTGTGGAAAAAACACTTTTTGCACTTGTGATAGTGTTGAAAAACCACTTTTTGCACTTGTGTTGGTGCAGGAAACTACTTTTGCACTTGTAATAGTGTGGAAAAAACACTTTTCGCACTTGTGATAGTGTTGAAAAACAACTTTTCGCACTTGTGTTAGTGTTGAAAAACCACTTTTCGGACTTGTGTTGGTGCAGGAAACCACTTTTGCACTTGTATTAGTGTGGAAAAACCACTTTTCGCACTTGTGTTAGTGTTGAAAAACCACTTTTTGCACTTGTGTTAGTGTTGAAAAACCACTTTTCGCACTTGTGTTAGTGTTGAAAAACCACTTTTCGCACTTGTGTTGGTGCAGGAAACCACTTTTGCACTTGTATTAGTGTGGAAAAAACACTTTTCGCACTTGTGTTAGTGTTGAAGAACCACTTTTCGCACTTGTGTTAGTGTTGAAAAACCACTTTTCGCACTTGTGTTGGTGCAGGAAACCACTTTTGCACTTGTATTAGTGTGGAAAAAACACTTTTCGCACTTGTGTTAGTGTTGAAAAACCACTTTTCGCACTTGTTACCTTCGCAAAAGCGGAAGGTTATGTTTTGATCGCTGTGTATTTATTTGTATGTCTGTGTGTGTGTGTGTGTGTATGTTATTCGCATAACTCAAAAAGTATTCAACCGAATTGCATGAAATTTGGTGGGATGATTGGTTATTATACGGGACACATTTGATTAGATTTTGGGAGCAATCGGGTCAAAGGTCAAGGTCAAGGTCACGAAAAGGTCAAAATCGTATTTTTGTTGTTCTGTTCCCTACACTCCCATGCCAAGTACAGAACAGTAGCTGCGGCGAAGGTATGCGCTCTACCGAGTGCCCGTTCTAGTGTTAGTGTTGAAAAACCACTTTTCGCACTTGTGTTGGTGCAGGAAACCACTTTTGCACTTGTATTAGTGTGGAAAAACCACTTTTCGCACTTGTGTTAGTGTTGAAAAACCACTTTTCGCACTTGTGTTAGTGTTGAAAAACCACTTTTCGCATTTGTGTTAGTGTTGAAAAACCACTTTTCGCACTTGTGTTGGTGCAGGAAACCACTTTTGCACTTGTATTAGTGTGGAAAAAACACTTTTCGCACTTGTGTTAGTGTTGAAGAACCACTTTTCGCACTTGTGTTAGTGTTGAAAAACCACTTTTCGCACTTGTGTTGGTGCAGGAAACCACTTTTGCACTTGTATTAGTGTGGAAAAAACACTTTTTGCACTTGTGATAGTGTTGAAAAACCACTTTTCGCACTTGTGTTAGTGTTGAAATACCACTTTTCGCACTTGTGTTGGTGCAGGAAACCACTTTTGCATTTGTATTAGTGTGGAAAAAACACTTTTTGCACTTGTGATAGTGTTGAAAAACGACTTTTCGCACTTGTGTTAGTATTGAAAAACCACTTTTCGCACTTGTGTTGGTACAGGAAACCACTTTTGCACTTGTATTAGTGTGGAAAAACCACTTTTCGCACTTGTGTTAGTGTTGAAAAACCACTTTTCGCACCTGTGTTAGTGTTGAAAAACCACTTTTCGCACTTGTGTTGGTGCAGGAACCCACTTTTGCACTTGTATTAGAGTGGAAAAAACACTTTTTGCACTTGTGATAGTGTTGAAAAACCACTTTTCGCACTTGTGTTAGTGTTGAAAAAAGACTTTTCGCACTTGTGTTAGTGTTGAAGAACCACTTTTCGCACTTGTGTTAGTGTTGAAAAACCACTTTTCGCACTTGTGTTGGTGCAGGAAACCACTTTTGCACTTGTATTAGTGTGGAAAAAACACTTTTTGCACTTGTGATAGTGTTGAAAAACCACTTTTCGCACTTGTGTTAGTGTTGAAATACCACTTTTCGCACTTGTGTTGGTGCAGGAAACCACTTTTGCACTTGTATTAGTGTGGAAAAAACACTTTTTGCACTTGTGATAGTGTTGAAAAACGACTTTTCGCACTTGTGTTAGTGTTGAAAAACCACTTTTCGCACTTGTGTTGGTGCAGGAAACCACTTTTGCACTTGTATTAGTGTGGAAAAACCACTTTTCGCACTTGTGTTAGTGTTGAAAAACCACTTTTCGCACCTGTGTTAGTGTTGAAAAACCACTTTTCGCACTTGTGTTGGTGCAGGAAACCACATTTGCACCTGTATTAGTGTGGAAAAACCCTTTTTGCACTTGTGATAATGTTGAAAAACCACTTTTCGCACTTGTGTTAGTGTTGAAAAAACACTTTTCGCACTTGTGTTGGTGCAGGAAACCACTTTTGCACTTGTATTAGTGTGGAAAAAACACTTTTTGCACTTGTGTTAGTGTTGAAAAACCACTTTTCGCACCTGTGTTAGTGTTGAAAAACCACTTTTCGCACTTGTGTTGGTGCAGGAACCCACTTTTGCACTTGTATTAGAGTGGAAAAAACACTTTTTGCACTTGTGATAGTGTTGAAAAACCACTTTTCGCACTTGTGTTAGTGTTGAAAAAACACTTTTCGTACTTGTGTTAGTGTTGAAAAACCACTTTTCGCACTTGTGTTCGTGCAGGAAACCACCTTTGCACTTGTATTAGTGTGGAAAAAACACTTTTCGCACTTGTGATAGTGTTGAAAAACCACTTTTCGCACTTGTGTTAGTGTTGAAAAACCACTTTTCGCACTTGTGTTGGTGCAGGAAACCACTTTTGCACTTGTATTAGTGTGGAAATACCACTTTTTGCACTTGTGTTAGTGTTGAAAAACCACTTTTCGCACTTGTGTTAGTGATAAAAAACCACTTTTCGCACTTGTGTTAGTGTTGAAAAACCACTTTTCGCACTTGTGTTGGTGCAAGAAACCACTTTTGCACTTGTATTAGTGTGGAAAAAACACTTTTCGCACTTGCGTTAGTGTTGAAAAACCACTTTTCGCACTTGTGTTAGTGTTGAAAAACCACTTTTCGCACTTGTGTTGGTGCAGGAAACCACTTTTGCACCTGTATTAGTGTGGAAAAACCCTTTTTGCACTTGTGATAATGTTGAAAAACCACTTTTCGCACTTGTGTTAGTGTTGAAAAAACACTTTTCGCACTTGTGTTGGTGCAGGAAACCACTTTTGCACTTGTATTAGTGTGGAAAAACCACTTTTCGGACTTGTGTTAGTGTTGAAAAACCACTTTTTGCACTTGTGTTAGTGTTGAAAAACCACTTTTCGCACTTGTGTTGGTGCAGGAAACCACTTTTGCACTTGTATTAGTGTGGAAAAAACACTTTTTGCACTTGTGATAGTGTTGAAAAACCACTTTTCGCACTTGTGTTAGTGTTGAAAAACCACTTTTCGCACTTGTGTTGGTGCAGAAAACCACTTTTGCAATTGTATTAGTGTGGAAAAACGACTTTTCGCACTTGTGTTAGTGTTGAAAAACCACTTTTCGCACTTGTGTTAGTGTTGAAAAACCACTTTTCGCACTTGTATTAGTGTTGAAAAACCACTTTTCGCACTTGTGTTGGTGCAGGAAACCACTTTTGCACTTGTATTAGTGTGGAAAAAACACTTTTCGCACTTGTGTTAGTGTTGAAGAACCACTTTTTGCACTTGTGTTAGTGTTGAAAAACCACTTTTCGCACTTGTGTTGGTGCAGGAAACCACTTTTGCACTTGTATTAGTGTGGAAAAAACACTTTTTGCACTTGTGATAGTGTTGAAAAACCACTTTTCGCACTTGTGTTAGTGTTGAAAAACCACTTTTCGCACTTGTGTTAGTGCAGGAAACCAGTTTTGCACTTGTATTAGCGTGGAAAAACCACTTTTCGCACTTGTGTTAGTGTTGAAAAACCACTTTTTGCACTTGTGTTAGTGTGGAAAAAACACTTTTTGCACTTGTGATAGTGTTGAAAAACCACTTTTCGCACTTGTGTTAGTGTTGAAAAACCACTTTTCGCACTTGTGTTGGTGCAGGAAACCACTTTTGCACTTGTATTAGTGTGGAAAAACCACTTTTCGCACTTGTGTTAGTGTTGAAAAACCACTTTTTGCACTTGTGCTCGTGTTGAAAAACCACTTTTCGCACTTGTGTTGGTGCAGGAAACCACTTTTGCACTTGTATTAGTGTGGAAAAAACACTTTTCGCACTTGTGTTAGTGTTGAAAAACCACTTTTCGCACTTGTGTTAGTGTTGAAAAACCACTTTTCCCACCTGTGTTGGTGCAGGAAACCACTTTTGCACTTGTATTAGTGTGGAAAAACACTTTTCGCACTTGTGTTAGTGTTGAAAAACCACTTTTCGCACTTGTGTTAGTGTTGAAAAACCACTTTTCGCACTTGTGTTGGTGCAGGAAACCACTTTTGCACTTGTATTAGTGTGGAAAAAACACTTTTTGCACTTGTGATAGTGTTGAAAAACCACTTTTCGCACTTGTGTTAGTGTTGAAAAACCACTTTTCGCACTTGTGTTGGTGCAGGAAACCACTTTTGCACTTGTATTAGTGTGGAAAAACCACTTTTCGCACTTGTGTTAGTGTTGAAAAACCACTTTTCGCACTTGTGTTAGTGTTGAAAAACCACTTTTCGCACTTGTGTTGGTGCAGGAAACCACTTTTGCACTTGTATCAGTGTGGAAAAAACACTTTTTGCACTTGTGATAGTGTTGAAAAACCACTTTTCGCACTTGTGTTAGTGTTGAAAAACCACTTTTCGCACTTGTGTTAGTGTTGAAAAACCACTTTTCGCACTTGTGTTGGTGCAGGAAACCACTTTTGCACTTGTAATAGTGTGGAAAAAACACTTTTCGCACTTGTGATAGTGTTGAAAAACAACTTTTCGCACTTGTGTTAGTATTGAAAAACCACTTTTCGGACTTGTGTTGGTGCAGGAAACCACTTTTGCACTTGTATTAGTGTGGAAAAACCACTTTTCGCACTTGTGTTAGTGTTGAAAAACCACTTTTTGCACTTGTGTTAGTGTTGAAAAACCACTTTTCGCACTTGTGTTAGTGTTGAAAAACCACTTTTCGCACTTGTGTTGGTGCAGGAAACCACTTTTGCACTTGTATTAGTGTGGAAAAAACACTTTTTGCACTTGTGATAGTGTTGAAAAACCATTTTTCGCACTTGTGTTAGTGTTGAAAAACCACTTTTCGCACTTGTGTTAGTGCAGGAAACCAGTTTTGCACTTGTATTAGCGAGGAAAAACCACTTTTCGCACTTGTGTTAGTGTTGAAAAACCACTTTTTGCACTTGTGTTAGTGTGGAAAAACCACTTTTCGCACTTGTGTTAGTGTTGAAAAACCACTTTTCGCACTTGTGTTAGTGTTGAAAAACAACTTTTCGCACTTGTGTTGGTGCAGGAAACCACTTTTGCACTTGTATTAGTGTGGAAAACCACTTTTCGCACTTGTGTTAGTGTTGAAAAACCACTTTTCGCACTTGTGTTCGTGTTGAAAAACCACTTTTTGCACTTGTGTTCGTGTTGAAAAACCACTTTTCGCACTTGTGTTGGTGCAGGAAACCACTTTTGCACTTGTATTAGTGTGGAAAAAACACTTTTCGCACTTGTGTTAGTGTTGAAAAACCACTTTTCGCACTTGTGTTAGTGTTGAAAAACCACTTTTCCCACCTGTGTTGGTGCAGGAAACCACTTTTGCACTTGTATTAGTGTGGAAAAACACTTTTCGCACTTGTGTTAGTGTTGAAAAACCACTTTTCGCACTTGTGTTAGTGTTGAAAAACCACTTTTCGCACTTGTGTTGGTGCAGGAAACCACTTTTGCACTTGTATTAGTGTGGAAAAACCACTTTTTGCACTTGTGATAGTGTTGAAAAACCACTTTTCGCACTTGTGTTAGTGTTGAAAAACCACTTTTCGCACTTGTGTTGGTGCAGGAAACCACTTTTGCACTTGTATTAGTGTGGAAAAACCACTTTTCGCACTTGTGTTAGTGTTGAAAAACCACTTTTCGCACTTGTGTTAGTGTTGAAAAACCACTTTTCGCACTTGTGTTGGTGCAGGAAACCACTTTTGCACTTGTATTAGTGTGGAAAAAACACTTTTTGCACTTGTGATAGTGTTGAAAAACCACTTTTTGCACTTGTGTTGGTGCAGGAAACTACTTTTGCACTTGTAATAGTGTGGAAAAAACACTTTTCGCACTTGTGATAGTGTTGAAAAACAACTTTTCGCACTTGTGTTAGTGTTGAAAAACCACTTTTCGGACTTGTGTTGGTGCAGGAAACCACTTTTGCACTTGTATTAGTGTGGAAAAACCACTTTTCGCACTTGTGTTAGTGTTGAAAAACCACTTTTTGCACTTGTGTTAGTGTTGAAAAACCACTTTTCGCACTTGTGTTAGTGTTGAAAAACCACTTTTCGCACTTGTGTTGGTGCAGGAAACCACTTTTGCACTTGTATTAGTGTGGAAAAAACACTTTTCGCACTTGTGTTAGTGTTGAAGAACCACTTTTCGCACTTGTGTTAGTGTTGAAAAACCACTTTTCGCACTTGTGTTGGTGCAGGAAACCACTTTTGCACTTGTATTAGTGTGGAAAAAACACTTTTCGCACTTGTGTTAGTGTTGAAAAACCACTTTTCGCACTTGTTACCTTCGCAAAAGCGGAAGGTTATGTTTTGATCGCTGTGTATTTATTTGTATGTCTGTGTGTGTGTGTGTGTGTATGTTATTCGCATAACTCAAAAAGTATTCAACCGAATTGCATGAAATTTGGTGGGATGATTGGTTATTATACGGGACACATTTGATTAGATTTTGGGAGCAATCGGGTCAAAGGTCAAGGTCAAGGTCACGAAAAGGTCAAAATCGTATTTTTGTTGTTCTGTTCCCTACACTCCCATGCCAAGTACAGAACAGTAGCTGCGGCGAAGGTATGCGCTCTACCGAGTGCCCGTTCTAGTGTTAGTGTTGAAAAACCACTTTTCGCACTTGTGTTGGTGCAGGAAACCACTTTTGCACTTGTATTAGTGTGGAAAAACCACTTTTCGCACTTGTGTTAGTGTTGAAAAACCACTTTTCGCACTTGTGTTAGTGTTGAAAAACCACTTTTCGCATTTGTGTTAGTGTTGAAAAACCACTTTTCGCACTTGTGTTGGTGCAGGAAACCACTTTTGCACTTGTATTAGTGTGGAAAAAACACTTTTCGCACTTGTGTTAGTGTTGAAGAACCACTTTTCGCACTTGTGTTAGTGTTGAAAAACCACTTTTCGCACTTGTGTTGGTGCAGGAAACCACTTTTGCACTTGTATTAGTGTGGAAAAAAAACTTTTTGCACTTGTGATAGTGTTGAAAAACCACTTTTCGCACTTGTGTTAGTGTTGAAATACCACTTTTCGCACTTGTGTTGGTGCAGGAAACCACTTTTGCATTTGTATTAGTGTGGAAAAAACACTTTTTGCACTTGTGTTAGTGTTGAAAAACCACTTTTCGCACCTGTGTTAGTGTTGAAAAACCACTTTTCGCACTTGTGTTGGTGCAGGAACCCACTTTTGCACTGGTATTAGAGTGGAAAAAACACTTTTTGCACTTGTGATAGTGTTGAAAAACCACTTTTCGCACTTGTGTTAGTGTTGAAAAAACACTTTTCGTACTTGTGTTAGTGTTGAAAAACCACTTTTCGCACTTGTGTTCGTGCAGGAAACCACCTTTGCACTTGTATTAGTGTGGAAAAAACACTTTTCGCACTTGTGATAGTGTTGAAAAACCACTTTTCGCACTTGTGTTAGTGTTGAAAAACCACTTTTCGCACTTGTGTTGGTGCAGGAAACCACTTTTGCACTTGTATTAGTGTGGAAATACCACTTTTTGCACTTGTGTTAGTGTTGAAAAACCACTTTTCGCACTTGTGTTAGTGATAAAAAACCACTTTTCGCACTTGTGTTAGTGTTGAAAAACCACTTTTCGCACTTGTGTTGGTGCAAGAAACCACTTTTGCACTTGTATTAGTGTGGAAAAAACACTTTTCGCACTTGCGTTAGTGTTGAAAAACCACTTTTCGCACTTGTGTTAGTGTTGAAAAACCACTTTTCGCACTTGTGTTGGTGCAGGAAACCACTTTTGCACCTGTATTAGTGTGGAAAAACCCTTTTTGCACTTGTGATAATGTTGAAAAACCACTTTTCGCACTTGTGTTAGTGTTGAAAAAACACTTTTCGCACTTGTGTTGGTGCAGGAAACCACTTTTGCACTTGTATTAGTGTGGAAAAACCACTTTTCGGACTTGTGTTAGTGTTGAAAAACCACTTTTTGCACTTGTGTTAGTGTTGAAAAACCACTTTTCGCACTTGTGTTGGTGCAGGAAACCACTTTTGCACTTGTATTAGTGTGGAAAAAACACTTTTTGCACTTGTGATAGTGTTGAAAAACCACTTTTCGCACTTGTGTTAGTGTTGAAAAACCACTTTTCGCACTTGTGTTGGTGCAGAAAACCACTTTTGCAATTGTATTAGTGTGGAAAAACGACTTTTTGCACTTGTGTTAGTGTTGAAAAACCACTTTTCGCACTTGTGTTAGTGTTGAAAAACCACTTTTCGCACTTGTATTAGTGTTGAAAAACCACTTTTCGCACTTGTGTTGGTGCAGGAAACCACTTTTGCACTTGTATTAGTGTGGAAAAAACACTTTTCGCACTTGTGTTAGTGTTGAAGAACCACTTTTTGCACTTGTGTTAGTGTTGAAAAACCACTTTTCGCACTTGTGTTGGTGCAGGAAACCACTTTTGCACTTGTATTAGTGTGGAAAAAACACTTTTTGCACTTGTGATAGTGTTGAAAAACCACTTTTCGCACTTGTGTTAGTGATAAAAAACCACTTTTCGCACTTGTGTTAGTGTGAAAAACCACTTTTCGCACTTGTGTTGGTGCAAGAAACCACTTTTGCACTTGTATTAGTGTGGAAAAAACACTTTTCGCACTTGCGTTAGTGTTGAAAAACCACTTTTCGCACTTGTGTTAGTGTTGAAAAACCACTTTTCGCACTTGTGTTGGTGCAGGAAACCACTTTTGCACCTGTATTAGTGTGGAAAAACCCTTTTTGCACTTGTGATAATGTTGAAAAACCACTTTTCGCACTTGTGTTAGTGTTGAAAAAACACTTTTCGCACTTGTGTTGGTGCAGGAAACCACTTTTGCACTTGTATTAGTGTGGAAAAACCACTTTTCGGACTTGTGTTAGTGTTGAAAAACCACTTTTTGCACTTGTGTTAGTGTTGAAAAACCACTTTTCGCACTTGTGTTGGTGCAGGAAACCACTTTTGCACTTGTATTAGTGTGGAAAAAACACTTTTTGCACTTGTGATAGTGTTGAAAAACCACTTTTCGCACTTGTGTTAGTGTTGAAAAACCACTTTTCGCACTTGTGTTGGTGCAGAAAACCACTTTTGCAATTGTATTAGTGTGGAAAAACGACTTTTTGCACTTGTGTTAGTGTTGAAAAACCACTTTTCGCACTTGTGTTAGTGTTGAAAAACCACTTTTCGCACTTGTATTAGTGTTGAAAAACCACTTTTCGCACTTGTGTTGGTGCAGGAAACCACTTTTGCACTTGTATTAGTGTGGAAAAAACACTTTTCGCACTTGTGTTAGTGTTGAAGAACCACTTTTTGCACTTGTGTTAGTGTTGAAAAACCACTTTTCGCACTTGTGTTGGTGCAGGAAACCACTTTTGCACTTGTATTAGTGTGGAAAAAACACTTTTTGCACTTGTGATAGTGTTGAAAAACCACTTTTCGCACTTGTGTTAGTGTTGAAAAACCACTTTTCGCACTTGTGTTAGTGCAGGAAACCAGTTTTGCACTTGTATTAGCGTGGAAAAACCACTTTTCGCACTTGTGTTAGTGTTGAAAAACCACTTTTTGCACTTGTGTTAGTGTGGAAAAAACACTTTTTGCACTTGTGATAGTGTTGAAAAACCACTTTTCGCACTTGTGTTAGTGTTGAAAAACCACTTTTCGCACTTGTGTTGGTGCAGGAAACCACTTTTGCACTTGTATTAGTGTGGAAAAACCACTTTTCGCACTTGTGTTAGTGTTGAAAAACCACTTTTTGCACTTGTGCTCGTGTTGAAAAACCACTTTTCGCACTTGTGTTGGTGCAGGAAACCACTTTTGCACTTGTATTAGTGTGGAAAAAACACTTTTCGCACTTGTGTTAGTGTTGAAAAACCACTTTTCGCACTTGTGTTAGTGTTGAAAAACCACTTTTCCCACCTGTGTTGGTGCAGGAAACCACTTTTGCACTTGTATTAGTGTGGAAAAACACTTTTCGCACTTGTGTTAGTGTTGAAAAACCACTTTTCGCACTTGTGTTAGTGTTGAAAAACCACTTTTCGCACTTGTGTTGGTGCAGGAAACCACTTTTGCACTTGTATTAGTGTGGAAAAAACACTTTTTGCACTTGTGATAGTGTTGAAAAACCACTTTTCGCACTTGTGTTAGTGTTGAAAAACCACTTTTCGCACTTGTGTTGGTGCAGGAAACCACTTTTGCACTTGTATTAGTGTGGAAAAACCACTTTTCGCACTTGTGTTAGTGTTGAAAAACCACTTTTCGCACTTGTGTTAGTGTTGAAAAACCACTTTTCGCACTTGTGTTGGTGCAGGAAACCACTTTTGCACTTGTATCAGTGTGGAAAAAACACTTTTTGCACTTGTGATAGTGTTGAAAAACCACTTTTCGCACTTGTGTTAGTGTTGAAAAACCACTTTTCGCACTTGTGTTAGTGTTGAAAAACCACTTTTCGCACTTGTGTTGGTGCAGGAAACCACTTTTGCACTTGTAATAGTGTGGAAAAAACACTTTTCGCACTTGTGATAGTGTTGAAAAACAACTTTTCGCACTTGTGTTAGTATTGAAAAACCACTTTTCGGACTTGTGTTGGTGCAGGAAACCACTTTTGCACTTGTATTAGTGTGGAAAAACCACTTTTCGCACTTGTGTTAGTGTTGAAAAACCACTTTTTGCACTTGTGTTAGTGTTGAAAAACCACTTTTCGCACTTGTGTTAGTGTTGAAAAACCACTTTTCGCACTTGTGTTGGTGCAGGAAACCACTTTTGCACTTGTATTAGTGTGGAAAAAACACTTTTTGCACTTGTGATAGTGTTGAAAAACCACTTTTCGCACTTGTGTTAGTGTTGAAAAACCACTTTTCGCACTTGTGTTAGTGCAGGAAACCAGTTTTGCACTTGTATTAGCGAGGAAAAACCACTTTTCGCACTTGTGTTAGTGTTGAAAAACCACTTTTTGCACTTGTGTTAGTGTGGAAAAAACACTTTTTGCACTTGTGATAGTGTTGAAAAACCACTTTTCGCACTTGTGTTAGTGTTGAAAAACAACTTTTCGCACTTGTGTTGGTGCAGGAAACCACTTTTGCACTTGTATTAGTGTGGAAAACCACTTTTCGCACTTGTGTTAGTGTTGAAAAACCACTTTTCGCACTTGTGTTCGTGTTGAAAAACCACTTTTTGCACTTGTGTTCGTGTTGAAAAACCACTTTTCGCACTTGTGTTGGTGCAGGAAACCACTTTTGCATTTGTATTAGTGTGGAAAAAACACTTTTCGCACTTGTGTTAGTGTTGAAAAACCACTTTTCGCACTTGAGTTAGTGTTGAAAAACCACTTTTCCCACCTGTGTTGGTGCAGGAAACCACTTTTGCACTTGTATTAGTGTGGAAAAACACTTTTCGCACTTGTGTTAGTGTTGAAAAACCACTTTTCGCACTTGTGTTAGTGTTGAAAAACCACTTTTCGCACTTGTGTTGGTGCAGGAAACCACTTTTGCACTTGTATTAGTGTGGAAAAACCACTTTTTGCACTTGTGATAGTGTTGAAAAACCACTTTTCGCACTTGTGTTAGTGTTGAAAAACCACTTTTCGCACTTGTGTTGGTGCAGGAAACCACTTTTGCACTTGTATTAGTGTGGAAAAACCACTTTTCGCACTTGTGTTAGTGTTGAAAAACCACTTTTCGCACTTGTGTTAGTGTTGAAAAACCACTTTTCGCACTTGTGTTGGTGCAGGAAACCACTTTTGCACTTGTATTAGTGTGGAAAAAACACTTTTTGCACTTGTGATAGTGTTGAAAAACCACTTTTTGCACTTGTGTTGGTGCAGGAAACTACTTTTGCACTTGTAATAGTGTGGAAAAAACACTTTTCGCACTTGTGGTAGTGTTGAAAAACAACTTTTCGCACTTGTGTTAGTGTTGAAAAACCACTTTTCGGACTTGTGTTGGTGCAGGAAACCACTTTTGCACTTGTATTAGTGTGGAAAAACCACTTTTCGCACTTGTGTTAGTGTTGAAAAACCACTTTTTGCACTTGTGTTAGTGTTGAAAAACCACTTTTCGCACTTGTGTTAGTGTTGAAAAACCACTTTTCGCACTTGTGTTGGTGCAGGAAACCACTTTTGCACTTGTATTAGTGTGGAAAAAACACTTTTCGCACTTGTGTTAGTGTTGAAGAACCACTTTTCGCACTTGTGTTAGTGTTGAAAAACCACTTTTCGCACTTGTGTTGGTGCAGGAAACCACTTTTGCACTTGTATTAGTGTGGAAAAAACACTTTTCGCACTTGTGTTAGTGTTGAAAAACCACTTTTCGCACTTGTTACCTTCGCAAAAGCGGAAGGTTATGTTTTGATCGCTGTGTATTTATTTGTATGTCTGTGTGTGTGTGTGTGTGTATGTTATTCGCATAACTCAAAAAGTATTCAACCGAATTGCATGAAATTTGGTGGGATGATTGGTTATTATACGGGACACATTTGATTAGATTTTGGGAGCAATCGGGTCAAAGGTCAAGGTCAAGGTCACGAAAAGGTCAAAATCGTATTTTTGTTGTTCTGTTCCCTACACTCCCATGCCAAGTACAGAACAGTAGCTGCGGCGAAGGTATGCGCTCTACCGAGTGCCCGTTCTAGTGTTAGTGTTGAAAAACCACTTTTCGCACTTGTGTTGGTGCAGGAAACCACTTTTGCACTTGTATTAGTGTGGAAAAACCACTTTTCGCACTTGTGTTAGTGTTGAAAAACCACTTTTCGCACTTGTGTTAGTGTTGAAAAACCACTTTTCGCATTTGTGTTAGTGTTGAAAAACCACTTTTCGCACTTGTGTTGGTGCAGGAAACCACTTTTGCACTTGTATTAGTGTGGAAAAAACACTTTTCGCACTTGTGTTAGTGTTGAAGAACCACTTTTCGCACTTGTGTTAGTGTTGAAAAACCACTTTTCGCACTTGTGTTGGTGCAGGAAACCACTTTTGCACTTGTATTAGTGTGGAAAAAAAACTTTTTGCACTTGTGATAGTGTTGAAAAACCACTTTTCGCACTTGTGTTAGTGTTGAAATACCACTTTTCGCACTTGTGTTGGTGCAGGAAACCACTTTTGCATTTGTATTAGTGTGGAAAAAACACTTTTTGCACTTGTGATAGTGTTGAAAAACGACTTTTCGCACTTGTGTTAGTATTGAAAAACCACTTTTCGCACTTGTGTTGGTGCAGGAAACCACTTTTGCACTTGTATTAGTGTGGAAAAACCACTTTTCGCACTTGTGTTAGTGTTGAAAAACCACTTTTCGCACCTGTGTTAGTGTTGAAAAACCACTTTTCGCACTTGTGTTGGTGCAGGAACCCAATTTTGCACTTGTATTAGAGTGGAAAAAACACTTTTTACACTTGTGATAGTGTTGAAAAACCACTTTTCGCACTTGTGTTAGTGTTGAAAAAACACTTTTCGCACTTGTGTTAGTGTTGAAAAACCACTTTTCGCACTTGTGTTCGTGCAGGAAACCACTTTTGCACTTGTATTAGTGTGGAAAAAACACTTTTCGCACTTGTGATAGTGTTGAAAAACCACTTTTCGCACTTGTGTTAGTGTTGAAAAACCACTTTTCGCACTTGTGTTGGTGCAGGAAACCACTTTTGCACTTGTATTAGTGTGGAAAAAACACTTTTCGCACTTGTGTTAGTGTTGAAAAACCACTTTTCGCACTTGTGTTAGTGATGAAAAACCACTTTTCGCACTTGTGTTAGTGTTGAAAAACCACTTTTCGCACTTGTGTTGGTGCAAGAAACCACTTTTGCACTTGTATTAGTGTGGAAAAAACACTTTTCGCACTTGCGTTAGTGTTGAAAAACCACTTTTCGCACTTGTGTTAGTGTTGAAAAACCACTTTTCGCACTTGTGTTGGTGCAGGAAACCACTTTTGCACGTGTATTAGTGTGGAAAAAACACTTTTTGCACTTGTGATAGTGTTGAAAAACCACTTTTCACACTTGTGTTAGTGTTGAAAAACCACTTTTCGCACTTGTGTTGGAGCAGAAAACCACTTTTGCAATTGTATTAGTGTGGAAAAACGACTTTTCGCACTTGTGTTAGTGTTGAAAAACCACTTTTCGCACTTGTGTTGGTGCAGGACACCACTTTTGCACTTGTATTAGTGTGGAAAAAACACTTTTTGCACTTGTGATAGTGTTGAAAACCCACTTTTCACACTTGTGTTAGTGTTGAAAAACCACTTTTCGCACTTGTGTTAGTGTTGAAAAACCACTTTTCGCACTTGTGTTCGTGCAGGAAACCACTTTTGCACTTGTATTAGTGTGGAAAAAACACTTTTCGCACTTGTGATAGTGTTGAAAAACCACTTTTCGCGCTTGTGTTAGTGTTGAAAAACCACTTTTCGCACTTGTGTTGGTGTAGGAAACCACTTTTGCACTTGTATTAGTGTGGAAAAAACACTTTTTGCACTTGTGATAGTGTTGAAAAACCACTTTTCGCACTTGTGTTAGTGTTGAAAACCACTTTTCGCACTTGTGTTAGTGTTGAAAAACCACTTTTCGCACTTCGGTTGGTGCAGGAAACCACTTTTGCACTTGTATTAGTGTGGAAAAAACACTTTTCGCACTTGTGATAGTGTTGAAAAACCACTTTTCGCACTTGTGTTAGTGTTGAAAAACCACTTTTCGCACTTGTGTTGGTGCAGGAAACCACTTTTGCACTTGTATTAGTGTGGAAAAACCACTTTTCGCACTTGTGTTAGTGTTGAAAAACCACTTTTCGCACTTGTGTTAGTGTTGAAAAACCACTTTTCGCACTTGTGTTAGTGTTGAAAAACCACTTTTCGCACTTGTGTTGGTGCAGGAAACCACTTTTGCACTTGTATTAGTGTGGAAAAAACACTTTTCGCACTTGCGTTAGTGTTGAAAAACCACTTTTCGCACTTGTGTTAGTGTTGAAAACCCACTTTTCGCACTTGTGTTGGTGCAGGAAACCACTTTTGCAATTGTATTAGTGTGGAAAAGCCACTTTTCGCACTTGTGTTAGTGTTGAAAAACCACTTTTCGCACTTGTGTTAGTGTTGAAAAACCACTTTTCGCACTTGTGTTTGTGTTGAAAAACCACTTTTCGCACTTGTGTTGGTGCAGGAAACCACTTTTGCACTTGTATTAGTGTGGAAAAAACACTTTTCGCACTTGTGTTAGTGTTGAAGAACCACTTTTCGCACTTGTGTTAGTGTTGAAAAACCACTTTTCGCACTTGTGTTGGTGCAGGAAACCACTTTTGCACTTGTATTAGTGTGGAAAAAACACTTTTCGCACTTGTGTTAGTGTTGAAAAACCACTTTTCGCACTTGTGTTAGTGTTGAAAAACCACTTTTCCCACCTGTGTTGGTGCAGGAAACCACTTTTGCACTTGTATTAGTGTGGAAAAACACTTTTCGCACTTGTGTTAGTGTTGAAAAACCACTTTTCGCACTTGTGTTAGTGTTGAAAAACCACTTTTCGCACTTGTGTTGGTGCAGGAAACCACTTTTGCACTTGTATTATTGTGGAAAAAACACTTTTTGCACTTGTGATAGTGTTGAAAAACCACTTTTCGCACTTGTGTCAGTGTTGAAAAACCACTTTTCGCACTTGTGTTGGTGCAGGAAACCACTTTTGCACTTGTATTAGTGTGGAAAAACCACTTTTCGCACTTGTGTTAGTGTTGAAAAACCACTTTTCACACTTGTGTTAGTGTTGAAAAACCACTTTTCGCACTTGTGTTGGTGCAGGAAACCACTTTTGCACTTGTATTAGTGTGGAAAAAACACTTTTTGCACTTGTGATAGTGTTGAAAAACCACTTTTCGCACTTGTGTTAGTGTTGAAAAACCACTTTTCGCACTTGTGTTAGTGTTGAAAAACCACTTTTCGCACTTGTGTTGGTGCAGGAAACCACTTTTGCACTTGTAATAGTGTGGAAAAAACACTTTTCGCACTTGTGATAGTGTTGAAAAACAACTTTTCGCACTTGTGTTAGTGTTGAAAAACCACTTTTCGGACTTGTGTTGGTGCAGGAAACCACTTTTGCACTTGTATTAGTGTGGAAAAACCACTTTTCGCACTTGTGTTAGTGTTGAAAAACCACTTTTTGCACTTGTGTTAGTGTTGAAAAACCACTTTTCGCACTTGTGTTAGTGTTGAAAAACCACTTTTCGCACTTGTGTTGGTGCAGGAAACCACTTTTGCACTTGTATTAGTGTGGAAAAAACACTTTTTGCACGTGTGATAGTGTTGAAAAACCACTTTTCGCACTTGTGTTAGTGTTGAAAAACCACTTTTCGCACTTGTGTTAGTGCAGGAAACCAGTTTTGCACTTGTATTAGCGTGGAAAAACCACTTTTCGCACTTGTGTTAGTGTTGAAAAACCACTTTTCGCACTTGTGTTAGTGTTGAAAAACCACTTTTCGCACTTGTGTTGGTGCAGGAAACCACTTTTGCACTTGTATTAGTGTGGAAAAAACACTTTTCGCACTTGCGTTAGTGTTGAAAAACCACTTTTCGCACTTGTGTTAGTGTTGAAAAACCACTTTTCGCCTTGTGTTGGTGCAGGAAACCACTTTTGCACTTGTATTAGTGTGGAAAAAACACTTTTTGCACTTGTGTTAGTGTTGAAAAACCACTTTTCGCACCTGTGTTAGTGTTGAAAAACCACTTTTCGCACTTGTGTTGGTGCAGGAACCCACTTTTGCACTTGTATTAGAGTGGAAAAAACACTTTTTGCACTTGTGATAGTGTTGAAAAACCACTTTTCGCACTTGTGTTAGTGTTGAAAAAACACTTTTCGCACTTGTGTTAGTGTTGAAAAACCACTTTTCGCACTTGTGTTCGTGCAGGAAACCACCTTTGCACTTGTATTAGTGTGGAAAAAACACTTTTCGCACTTGTGATAGTGTTGAAAAACCACTTTTCGCACTTGTGTTAGTGTTGAAAAACCACTTTTCGCACTTGTGTTGGTGCAGGAAACCACTTTTGCACTTGTATTAGTGTGGAAATACCACTTTTCGCACTTGTGTTAGTGTTGAAAAACCACTTTTCGCACTTGTGTTAGTGATAAAAAACCACTTTTCGCACTTGTGTTAGTGTTGAAAAACCACTTTTCGCACTTGTGTTGGTGCAAGAAACCACTTTTGCACTTGTATTAGTGTGGAAAAAACACTTTTCGCACTTGCGTTAGTGTTGAAAAACCACTTTTCGCACTTGTGTTAGTGTTGAAAAACCACTTTTCGCACTTGTGTTGGTGCAGGAAACCACTTTTGCACTTGTATTAGTGTGGAAAAAACACTTTTTGCACTTGTGATAGTGTTGAAAAACCACTTTTCGCACTTGTGTTAGTGTTGAAAAACCACTTTTCGCACTTGTGTTGGTGCAGGAAACCACATTTGCACCTGTATTAGTGTGGAAAAACCCTTTTTGCACTTGTGATAATGTTGAAAAACCACTTTTCGCACTTGTGTTAGTGTTGAAAAAACACTTTTCGCACTTGTGTTGGTGCAGGAAACCACTTTTGCACTTGTATTAGTGTGGAAAAACCACTTTTCGGACTTGTGTTAGTGTTGAAAAACCACTTTTCGCACTTGTGTTAGTGTTGAAAAACCACTTTTCGCACTTGTGTTGGTGCAGGAAACCACTTTTGCACTTGTATTAGTGTGGAAAAAACACTTTTTGCACTTGTGATAGTGTTGAAAAACCACTTTTCGCACTTGTGTTAGTGTTGAAAAACCACTTTTCGCACTTGTGTTGGTGCAGAAAACCACTTTTGCAATTGTCTTAGTGTGGAAAAACGACTTTTCGCACTTGTGTTAGTGTTGAAAAACCACTTTTCGCACTTGTGTTAGTGTTGAAAAACCACTTTTCGCACTTGTATTAGTGTTGAAAAACCACTTTTCGCACTTGTGTTGGTGCAGGAAACCACTTTTGCACTTGTATTGGTGTGGAAAAAACACTTTTCGCACTTGTGTTAGTGTTGAAAAACCACTTTTTGCACTTGTGTTAGTGTTGAAAAACCACTTTTCGCACTTGTGTTGGTGCAGGAAACCACTTTTGCACTTGTATTAGTGTGGAAAAAACACTTTTTGCACTTGTGATAGTGTTGAAAAACCACTTTTCGCACTTGTGTTAGTGTTGAAAAACCACTTTTCGCACTTGTGTTAGTGCAGGAAACCAGTTTTGCACTTGTATTAGCGTGGAAAAACCACTTTTCGCACTTGTGTTAGTGTTAAAAAACCACTTTTTGCACTTGTGTTAGTGTGGAAAAAACACTTTTTGCACTTGTGATAGTGTTGAAAAACCACTTTTCGCACTTGTGTTAGTGTTGAAAAACCACTTTTCGCACTTGTGTTGGTGCAGGAAACCACTTTTGCACTTGTATTAGTGTGGAAAAACCACTTTTCGCACTTGTGTTAGTGTTGAAAAACCACTTTTTGCACTTGTGTTCGTGTTGAAAAACCACTTTTCGCACTTGTGTTGGTGCAGGAAACCACTTTTGCACTTGTATTAGTGTGGAAAAAACACTTTTCGCACTTGTGTTAGTGTTGAAAAACCACTTTTCGCACTTGTGTTAGTGTTGAAAAACCACTTTTCCCACCTGTGTTGGTGCAGGAAACCACTTTTGCACTTGTATTAGTGTGGAAAAACACTTTTCGCACTTGTGTTAGTGTTGAAAAACCACTTTTCGCACTTGTGTTAGTGTTGAAAAACCACTTTTCGCACTTGTGTTGGTGCAGGAAACCACTTTTGCACTTGTATTAGTGTGGAAAAAACACTTTTTGCACTTGTGATAGTGTTGTAAAACCACTTTTCGCACTTGTGTTAGTGTTGAAAAACCACTTTTCGCACTTGTGTTGGTGCAGGAAACCACTTTTGCACTTGTATTAGTGTGGAAAAAACCACTTTTCGCACTTGTGTTAGTGTTGAAAAACCACTTTTCACACTTGTGTTAGTGTTGAAAAACCACTTTTCGCACTTGTGTTGGTGCAGGAAACCACTTTTGCACTTGTATTAGTGTGGAAAAAACACTTTTTGCACTTGTGATAGTGTTGAAAAACCACTTTTCGCACTTGTGTTAGTGTTGAAAAACCACTTTTCGCACTTGTGTTAGTGTTGAAAAACCACTTTTCGCACTTGTGTTGGTGCAGGAAACCACTTTTGCACTTGTATTAGTGTGGAAAAAACACTTTTTGCACTTGTGATAGTGTTGAAAAACCACTTTTCGCACTTGTGTTAGTGTTGAAAAACCACTTTTCGCACTTGTGTTAGTGCAGGAAACCAGTTTTGCACTTGTATTAGCGTGGAAAAACCACTTTTCGCACTTGTGTTAGTGTTGAAAAACCACTTTTTGCACTTGTGTTAGTGTAAAAAAAACACTTTTTGCACTTGTGATAGTGTTGAAAAACCACTTTTCGCACTTGTGTTAGTGTTGAAAAACCACTTTTCGCACTTGTGTTGGTGCAGGAAACCACTTTTGCACTTGTATTAGTGTGGAAAAACCACTTTTCGCACTTGTGTAAGTGTTGAACAACCACTTTTCGCACTTGTGTTCGTGTTGAAAAACCACTTTTCGCACTTGTGTTGGTGCAGGAAACCACTTTTGCACTTGTATTAGTGTGGAAAAAACACTTTTCGCACTTGTGTTAGTGTTGAAAAACCACTTTTCGCACTTGTGTTAGTGTTGAAAAACCACTTTTCCCACCTGTGTTGGTGCAGGAAACCACTTTTGCACTTGTATTAGTGTGGAAAAACACTTTTCGCACTTGTGTTAGTGTTGAAAAACCACTTTTCGCACTTGTGTTAGTGTTGAAAAACCACTTTTCGCACTTGTGTTGGTGCAGGAAACCACTTTTGCACTTGTATTAGTGTGGAAAAACCACTTTTTGCACTTGTGATAGTGTTGAAAAACCACTTTTCGCACTTGTGTTAGTGTTGAAAAACCACTTTTCGCACTTGTGTTGGTGCAGGAAACCACTTTTGCACTTGTATTAGTGTGGAAAAACCACTTTTCGCACTTGTGTTAGTGTTGAAAAACCACTTTTCGCACTTGTGTTAGTGTTGAAAAACCACTTTTCGCACTTGTGTTGGTGCAGGAAACCACTTTTGCACTTGTATTAGTGTGGAAAAAACACTTTTTGCACTTGTGATAGTGTTGAAAAACCACTTTTCGCACTTGTGTTAGTGTTGAAAAACCACTTTTCGCACTTGTGTTAGTGTTGAAAAACCACTTTTCGCACTTGTGTTGGTGCAGGAAACCACTTTTGCACTTGTAATAGTGTGGAAAAAACACTTTTCGCACTTGTGATAGTGTTGAAAAACAACTTGTCGCACTTGTGTTAGTCTTGAAAAACCACTTTTCGGACTTGTGTTGGTGCAGGAAACCACTTTTGCACTTGTATTAGTGTGGAAAAACCACTTTTCGCACTTGTGTTAGTGTTGAAAAACCACTTTTTGCACTTGTGTTAGTGTTGAAAAACCACTTTTCGCACTTGTGTTAGTGTTGAAAAACCACTTTTCGCACTTGTGTTGGTGCAGGAAACCACTTTTGCACTTGTATTAGTGTGGAAAAAACACTTTTCGCACTTGTGTTAGTGTTGAAGAACCACTTTTCGCACTTGTGTTAGTGTTGAAAAACCACTTTTCGCACTTGTGTTGGTGCAGGAAACCACTTTTGCACTTGTATTAGTGTGGAAAAACCACTTTTCGCACTTGTGTTAGTGTTGAAAAACCACTTTTCGCACTTGTGTTAGTGTTGAAAAACCACTTTTCGCACTTGTGTTGGTGCAGGAAACCACTTTTGCACTTGTATTAAGTGGAAAAAACACTTTTTGCACTTGTGATAGTGTTGAAAAACCACTTTTCGCACTTGTGTTAGTGTTGAAAAACCACTTTTCGCACTTGTGTTAGTGTTGAAAAACCACTTTTCGCACTTGTGTTGGTGCAGGAAACCACTTTTGCACTTGTAATAGTGTGGAAAAAACACTTTTCGCACTTGTGATAGTGTTGAAAAACAACTTGTCGCACTTGTGTTAGTGTTGAAAAACCACTTTTCGGACTTGTGTTGGTGCAGGAAACCACTTTTGCACTTGTATTAGTGTGGAAAAACCACTTTTCGCACTTGTGTTAGTGTTGAAAAACCACTTTTTGCACTTGTGTTAGTGTTGAAAAACCACTTTTCGCACTTGTGTTAGTGTTGAAAAACCACTTTTCGCACTTGTGTTGGTGCAGGAAACCACTTTTGCACTTGTATTAGTGTGGAAAAAACACTTTTCGCACTTGTGTTAGTGTTGAAGAACCACTTTTCGCACTTGTGTTAGTGTTGAAAAACCACTTTTCGCACTTGTGTTGGTGCAGGAAACCACTTTTGCACTTGTATTAGTGTGGAAAAAACACTTTTCGCACTTGTGTTAGTGTTGAAAAACCACTTTTCGCACTTGTGTTAGTGTTGAAAAACCACTTTTCGCACTTGTGTTGGTGCAGGAAACCACTTTTGCACTTGTATTAGTGTGGAAAAACCACTTTTCGCACTTGTGTTAGTGTTGAAAAACCACTTTTCGCACTTGTGTTAGTGTTGAAAAACCACTTTTTGCACTTGTGTTAGTGTTGAAAAACCACTTTTCGCACTTGTGTTGGTGCAGGAAACCACTTTTGCACTTGTATTAGTGTGGAAAAAACACTTTTCGCACTTGTGATAGTGTTGAAAAACCACTTTTCGCGCTTGTGTTAGTGTTGAAAAACCACTTTTCGCACTTGTGTTAGTGTTGAAAAACCACTTTTCGCACTTGTGTTGGTGTAGGAAACCACTTTTGCACTTGTATTAGTGTGGAAAAAACACTTTTTGCACTTGTGATAGTGTTGAAAAACCACTTTTCGCACTTGTGTTAGTGTTGAAAACCACTTTTCGCACTTGTGTTAGTGTTGAAAAACCACTTTTCGCACTTCTGTTGGTGCAGGAAACCACTTTTGCACTTGTATTAGTGTGGAAAAAACACTTTTCGCACTTGTGATAGTGTTGAAAAACCACTTTTCGCACTTGTGTTAGTGTTGAAAAACCACTTTTCGCACTTGTGTTGGTGCAGGAAACCACTTTTGCACTTGTATTAGTGTGGAAAAACCACTTTTCGCACTTGTGTTAGGGTTGAAAAACCACTTTTCGCACTTGTGTTAGTGTTGAAAAACCACTTTTCGCACTTGTGTTAGTGTTGAAAAACCACTTTTCGCACTTGTGTTGGTGCAGGAAACCACTTTTGCACTTGTATTAGTGTGGAAAAAACACTTTTCGCACTTGCGTTAGTGTTGAAAAACCACTTTTCGCACTTGTGTTAGTGTTGAAAAACCACTTTTCACACTTGTGTTGGTGCAGGAAACCACTTTTGCAATTGTATTAGTGTGGAAAAACCACTTTTCGCACTTGTGTTAGTGTTGAAAAACCACTTTTCGCACTTGTGTTAGTGTTGAAAAACCACTTTTCGCACTTGTGTTTGTGTTGAAAAACCACTTTTCGCACTTGTGTTGGTGCAGGAAACCACTTTTGCACTTGTATTAGTGTGGAAAAAACACTTTTCGCACTTGTGTTAGTGTTGAAGAACCACTTTTCGCACTTGTGTTAGTGTTGAAAAACCACTTTTCGCACTTGTGTTGGTGCAGGAAACCACTTTTGCACTTGTATTAGTGTGGAAAAAACACTTTTCGCACTTGTGTTAGTGTTGAAAAACCACTTTTCGCACTTGTGTTAGTGTTGAAAAACCACTTTTCCCACCTGTGTTGGTGCAGGAAACCACTTTTGCACTTGTATTAGTGTGGAAAAACACTTTTCGCACTTGTGTTAGTGTTGAAAAACCACTTTTCGCACTTGTGTTAGTGTTGAAAAACCACTTTTCGCACTTGTGTTGGTGCAGGAAACCACTTTTGCACTTGTATTAGTGTGGAAAAAACACTTTTTGCACTTGTGATAGTGTTGAAAAACCACTTTTCGCACTTGTGTTAGTGTTGAAAAACCACTTTTCGCACTTGTGTTGGTGCAGGAAACCACTTTTGCACTTGTATTAGTGTGGAAAAACCACTTTTCGCACTTGTGTTAGTGTTGAAAAACCACTTTTCGCACTTGTGTTAGTGCTGAAAAACCACTTTTCGCACTTGTGTTGGTGCAGGAAACCACTTTTGCACTTGTATTAGTGTGGAAAAAACACTTTTTGCACTTGTGATAGTGTTGAAAAACCACTTTTCGCACTTGTGTTAGTGTTGAAAAACCACTTTTCGCACTTGTGTTAGTGTTGAAAAACCACTTTTCGCACTTGTGTTGGTGCAGGAAACCACTTTTGCACTTGTAATAGTGTGGAAAAAACACTTTTCGCACTTGTGATAGTGTTGAAAAACAACTTTTCGCACTTGTGTTAGTGTTGAAAAACCACTTTTCGGACTTGTGTTGGTGCAGGAAACCACTTTTGCACTTGTATTAGTGTGGAAAAACCACTTTTCGCACTTGTGTTAGTGTTGAAAAACCACTTTTTGCACTTGTGTTAGTGTTGAAAAACCACTTTTCGCACTTGTGTTAGTGTTGAAAAACCACTTTTCGCACTTGTGTTGGTGCAGGAAACCACTTTTGCACTTGTATTAGTGTGGAAAAAACACTTTTTGCACTTGTGATAGTGTTGAAAAACCACTTTTCGCACTTGTGTTAGTGTTGAAAAACCACTTTTCGCACTTGTGTTAGTGCAGGAAACCAGTTTTGCACTTGTATTAGCGTGGAAAAACCACTTTTCGCACTTGTGTTAGTGTTGAAAAACCACTTTTCGCACTTGTGTTAGTGTTGAAAAACCACTTTTCGCACTTGTGTTGGTGCAGGAAACCACTTTTGCACTTGTATTAGTGTGGAAAAAACACTTTTCGCACTTGCGTTAGTGTTGAAAAACCACTTTTCGCACTTGTGTTAGTGTTGAAAAACCACTTTTCGCCTTGTGTTGGTGCAGGAAACCACTTTTGCACTTGTATTAGTGTGGAAAAAACACTTTTTGCACTTGTGTTAGTGTTGAAAAACCACTTTTCGCACCTGTGTTAGTGTTGAAAAACCACTTTTCGCACTTGTGTTGGTGCAGGAACCCACTTTTGCACTTGTATTAGAGTGGAAAAAACACTTTTTGCACTTGTGATAGTGTTGAAAAACCACTTTTCGCACTTGTGTTAGTGTTGAAAAAACACTTTTCGCACTTGTGTTAGTGTTGAAAAACCACTTTTCGCACTTGTGTTCGTGCAGGAAACCACCTTTGCACTTGTATTAGTGTGGAAAAAACACTTTTCGCACTTGTGATAGTGTTGAAAAACCACTTTTCGCACTTGTGTTAGTGTTGAAAAACCACTTTTCGCACTTGTGTTGGTGCAGGAAACCACTTTTGCACTTGTATTAGTGTGGAAATACCACTTTTCGCACTTGTGTTAGTGTTGAAAAACCACTTTTCGCACTTGTGTTAGTGATAAAAAACCACTTTTCGCACTTGTGTTAGTGTTGAAAAACCACTTTTTGCACTTGTGTTGGTGCAAGAAACCACTTTTGCACTTGTATTAGTGTGGAAAAAACACTTTTCGCACTTGCGTTAGTGTTGAAAAACCACTTTTCGCACTTGTGTTAGTGTTGAAAAACCACTTTTCGCACTTGTGTTGGTGCAGGAAACCACTTTTGCACTTGTATTAGTGTGGAAAAAACACTTTTTGCACTTGTGATAGTGTTGAAAAACCACTTTTCGCACTTGTGTTAGTGTTGAAAAACCACTTTTCGCACTTGTGTTGGTGCAGGAAACCACATTTGCACCTGTATTAGTGTGGAAAAACCCTTTTTGCACTTGTGATAATGTTGAAAAACCACTTTTCGCACTTGTGTTAGTGTTGAAAAAACACTTTTCGCACTTGTGTTGGTGCAGGAAACCACTTTTGCACTTGTATTAGTGTGGAAAAACCACTTTTCGGACTTGTGTTAGTGTTGAAAAACCACTTTTCGCACTTGTGTTAGTGTTGAAAAACCACTTTTCGCACTTGTGTTGGTGCAGGAAACCACTTTTGCACTTGTATTAGTGTGGAAAAAACACTTTTTGCACTTGTGATAGTGTTGAAAAACCACTTTTCGCACTTGTGTTAGTGTTGAAAAACCACTTTTCGCACTTGTGTTGGTGCAGAAAACCACTTTTGCAATTGTCTTAGTGTGGAAAAACGACTTTTCGCACTTGTGTTAGTGTTGAAAAACCACTTTTCGCACTTGTGTTAGTGTTGAAAAACCACTTTTCGCACTTGTATTAGTGTTGAAAAACCACTTTTCGCACTTGTGTTGGTGCAGGAAACCACTTTTGCACTTGTATTGGTGTGGAAAAAACACTTTTCGCACTTGTGTTAGTGTTGAAAAACCACTTTTTGCACTTGTGTTAGTGTTGAAAAACCACTTTTCGCACTTGTGTTGGTGCAGGAAACCACTTTTGCACTTGTATTAGTGTGGAAAAAACACTTTTTGCACTTGTGATAGTGTTGAAAAACCACTTTTCGCACTTGTGTTAGTGTTGAAAAACCACTTTTCGCACTTGTGTTAGTGCAGGAAACCAGTTTTGCACTTGTATTAGCGTGGAAAAACCACTTTTCGCACTTGCGTTAGTGTTGAAAAACCACTTTTTGCACTTGTGTTAGTGTGGAAAAAACACTTTTTGCACTTGTGATAGTGTTGAAAAACCACTTTTCGCACTTGTGTTAGTGTTGAAAAACCACTTTTCGCACTTGTGTTGGTGCAGGAAACCACTTTTGCACTTGTATTAGTGTGGAAAAACCACTTTTCGCACTTGTGTTAGTGTTGAAAAACCACTTTTTACACTTGTGTTCGTGTTGAAAAACCACTTTTCGCACTTGTGTTGGTGCAGGAAACCACTTTTGCACTTGTATTAGTGTGGAAAAAACACTTTTCGCACTTGTGTTAGTGTTGAAAAACCACTTTTCGCACTTGTGTTGGTGTTGAAAAACCACTTTTCCCACCTGTGTTGGTGCAGGAAACCACTTTTGCACTTGTATTAGTGTGGAAAAACACTTTTCGCACTTGTGTTAGTGTTGAAAAACCACTTTTCGCACTTGTGTTAGTGTTGAAAAACCACTTTTCGCACTTGTGTTGGTGCAGGAAACCACTTTTGCACTTGTATTAGTGTGGAAAAAACACTTTTTGCACTTGTGATAGTGTTGAAAAACCACTTTTCGCACTTGTGTTAGTGTTGAAAAACCACTTTTCGCACTTGTGTTGGTGCAGGAAACCACTTTTGCACTTGTATTAGTGTGGAAAAACCACTTTTCGCACTTGTGTTAGTGTTGAAAAACCACTTTTCGCACTTGTGTTAGTGTTGAAAAACCACTTTTCGCACTTGTGTTGGTGCAGGAAACCACTTTTGCACTTGTATTAGTGTGGAAAAAACACTTTTTGCACTTGTGATAGTGTTGAAAAACCACTTTTCGCACTTGTGTTAGTGTTGAAAAACCACTTTTCGCACTTGTGTTAGTGTTGAAAAACCACTTTTCGCACTTGTGTTGGTGCAGGAAACCACTTTTGCACTTGTAATAGTGTGGAAAAAACACTTTTCGCACTTGTGATAGTGTTGAAAAACAACTTTTCGCACTTGTGTTAGTGTTGAAAAACCACTTTTCGGACTTGTGTTGGTGCAGGAAACCACTTTTGCACTTGTATTAGTGTGGAAAAACCACTTTTCGCACTTGTGTTAGTGTTGAAAAACCACTTTTTGCACTTGTGTTAGTGTTGAAAAACCACTTTTCGCACTTGCGTTAGTGTTGAAAAACCACTTTTCGCACTTGTGTTGGTGCAGGAAACCACTTTTGCACTTGTATTAGTGTGGAAAAAACACTTTTTGCACTTGTGATAGTGTTGAAAAACCACTTTTCGCACTTGTGTTAGTGTTGAAAAACCACTTTTCGCACTTGTGTTAGTGCAGGAAACCAGTTTTGCACTTGTATTAGCGTGGAAAAACCACTTTTCGCACTTGTGTTAGTCTTGAAAAACCACTTTTTGCACTTGTGTTAGTGTGGAAAAAACACTTTTTGCACTTGTGATAGTGTTGAAAAACCACTTTTCGCACTTGTGTTAGTGTTGAAAAACCACTTTTCGCACTTGTGTTGGTGCAGGAAACCACTTTTGCACTTGTATTAGTGTGGAAAAACCACTTTTCGCACTTGTGTTAGTGTTGAAAAACCACTTTTCGCACTTGTGTTCGTGTTGAAAAACCACTTTTCGCACTTGTGTTGGTGCAGGAAACCACTTTTGCACTTGTATTAGTGTGGAAAAAACACTTTTCGCACTTGTGTTAGTGTTGAAAAACCACTTTTCGCACTTGTGTTAGTGTTGAAAAACCACTTTTCCCACCTGTGTTGGTGCAGGAAACCACTTTTGCACTTGTATTAGTGTGGAAAAACACTTTTCGCACTTGTGTTAGTGTTGAAAAACCACTTTTCGCACTTGTGTTAGTGTTGAAAAACCACTTTTCGCACTTGTGTTGGTGCAGGAAACCACTTTTGCACTTGTATTAGTGTGGAAAAACCACTTTTTGCACTTGTGATAGTGTTGAAAAACCACTTTTCGCACTTGTGTTAGTGTTGAAAAACCACTTTTCGCACTTGTGTTGGTGCAGGAAACCACTTTTGCACTTGTATTAGTGTGGAAAAACCACTTTTCGCACTTGTGTTAGTGTTGAAAAACCACTTTTCGCACTTGTGTTAGTGTTGAAAAACCACTTTTCGCACTTGTGTTGGTGCAGGAAACCACTTTTGCACTTGTATTAGTGTGGAAAAAACACTTTTTGCACTTGTGATAGTGTTGAAAAACCACTTTTCGCACTTGTGTTGGTGCAGGAAACCACTTTTGCACTTGTATTAGTGTGGAAAAACACTTTTCGCACTGGTGTTAGTGTTGAAAAACCACTTTTCGCACTTGTGTTAGTGTTGAAAAACCACTTTTCGCACTTGTGTTGGTGCAGGAAACCACTTTTGCACTTGTATTAGTGTGGAAAAAACACTTTTCGCACTTGTGTTAGTGTTGAAAAACCACTTTTCGCACTTGTGTTAGTGTTGAAAAACCACTTTTCCCACCTGTGTTGGTGCAGGAAACCACTTTTGCACTTGTATTAGTGTGGAAAAACACTTTTCGCACTTGTGTTAGTGTTGAAAAACCACTTTTCGCACTTGTGTTAGTGTTGAAAAACCACTTTTCGCACTTGTGTTGGTGCAGGAAACCACTTTTGCACTTGTATTAGTGTGGAAAAACCACTTTTTGCACTTGTGATAGTGTTGAAAAACCACTTTTCGCACTTGTGTTAGTGTTGAAAAACCACTTTTCGCACTTGTGTTGGTGCAGGAAACCACTTTTGCACTTGTATTAGTGTGGAAAAACCACTTTTCGCACTTGTGTTAGTGTTGAAAAACCACTTTTCGCACTTGTGTTAGTGTTGAAAAACCACTTTTCGCACTTGTGTTGGTGCAGGAAACCACTTTTGCACTTGTATTAGTGTGGAAAAAACACTTTTTGCACTTGTGATAGTGTTGAAAAACCACTTTTCGCACTTGTGTTAGTGTTGAAAAACCACTTTTCGCACTTGTGTTAGTGTTGAAAAACCACTTTTCGCACTTGTGTTGGTGCAGGAAACCACTTTTGCACTTGTAATAGTGTGGAAAAAACACTTTTCGCACTTGTGATAGTGTTGAAAAACAACTTGTCGCACTTGTGTTAGTCTTGAAAAACCACTTTTCGGACTTGTGTTGGTGCAGGAAACCACTTTTGCACTTGTATTAGTGTGGAAAAAACACTTTTCGCACTTGTGTTAGTGTTGAAAAACCACTTTTTGCACTTGTGTTAGTGTTGAAAAACCACTTTTCGCACTTGTGTTAGTGTTGAAAAACCACTTTTCGCACTTGTGTTGGTGCAGGAAACCACTTTTGCACTTGTATTAGTGTGGAAAAAACACTTTTCGCACTTGTGTTAGTGTTGAAGAACCACTTTTCGCACTTGTGTTAGTGTTGAAAAACCACTTTTCGCACTTGTGTTGGTGCAGGAAACCACTTTTGCACTTGTATTAGTGTGGAAAAACCACTTTTCGCACTTGTGTTAGTGTTGAAAAACCACTTTTCGCACTTGTGTTAGTGTTGAAAAACCACTTTTCGCACTTGTGTTGGTGCAGGAAACCACTTTTGCACTTGTATTAAGTGGAAAAAACACTTTTTGCACTTGTGATAGTGTTGAAAAACCACTTTTCGCACTTGTGTTAGTGTTGAAAAACCACTTTTCGCACTTGTGTTAGTGTTGAAAAACCACTTTTCGCACTTGTGTTGGTGCAGGAAACCACTTTTGCACTTGTAATAGTGTGGAAAAAACACTTTTCGCACTTGTGATAGTGTTGAAAAACAACTTGTCGCACTTGTGTTAGTGTTGAAAAACCACTTTTCGGACTTGTGTTGGTGCAGGAAACCACTTTTGCACTTGTATTAGTGTGGAAAAACCACTTTTCGCACTTGTGTTAGTGTTGAAAAACCACTTTTTGCACTTGTGTTAGTGTTGAAAAACCACTTTTCGCACTTGTGTTAGTGTTGAAAAACCACTTTTCGCACTTGTGTTGGTGCAGGAAACCACTTTTGCACTTGTATTAGTGTGGAAAAAACACTTTTCGCACTTGTGTTAGTGTTGAAGAACCACTTTTCGCACTTGTGTTAGTGTTGAAAAACCACTTTTCGCACTTGTGTTGGTGCAGGAAACCACTTTTGCACTTGTATTAGTGTGGAAAAAACACTTTTCGCACTTGTGTTAGTGTTGAAAAACCACTTTTCGCACTTGTGTTAGTGTTGAAAAACCACTTTTCGCACTTGTGTTGGTGCAGGAAACCACTTTTGCACTTGTATTAGTGTGGAAAAACCACTTTTCGCACTTGTGTTAGTGTTGAAAAACCACTTTTCGCACTTGTGTTAGTGTTGAAAAACCACTTTTCGCACTTGTGTTAGTGTTGAAAAACCACTTTTCGCACTTGTGTTGGTGCAGGAAACCACTTTTGCACTTGTATTAGTGTGGAAAAAACACTTTTCGCACTTGTGATAGTGTTGAAAAACCACTTTTCGCGCTTGTGTTAGTGTTGAAAAACCACTTTTCGCACTTGTGTTAGTGTTGAAAAACCACTTTTCGCACTTGTGTTGGTGTAGGAAACCACTTTTGCACTTGTATTAGTGTGGAAAAAACACTTTTTGCACTTGTGATAGTGTTGAAAAACCACTTTTCGCACTTGTGTTAGTGTTGAAAACCACTTTTCGCACTTGTGTTAGTGTTGAAAAACCACTTTTCGCACTTCTGTTGGTGCAGGAAACCACTTTTGCACTTGTATTAGTGTGGAAAAAACACTTTTCGCACTTGTGATAGTGTTGAAAAACCACTTTTCGCACTTGTGTTAGTGTTGAAAAACCACTTTTCGCACTTGTGTTGGTGCAGGAAACCACTTTTGCACTTGTATTAGTGTGGAAAAACCACTTTTCGCACTTGTGTTAGGGTTGAAAAACCACTTTTCGCACTTGTGTTAGTGTTGAAAAACCACTTTTCGCACTTGTGTTAGTGTTGAAAAACCACTTTTCGCACTTGTGTTGGTGCAGGAAACCACTTTTGCACTTGTATTAGTGTGGAAAAAACACTTTTCGCACTTGCGTTAGTGTTGAAAAACCACTTTTCGCACTTGTGTTAGTGTTGAAAAACCACTTTTCACACTTGTGTTGGTGCAGGAAACCACTTTTGCAATTGTATTAGTGTGGAAAAACCACTTTTCGCACTTGTGTTAGTGTTGAAAAACCACTTTTCGCACTTGTGTTAGTGTTGAAAAACCACTTTTCGCACTTGTGTTTGTGTTGAAAAACCACTTTTCGCACTTGTGTTGGTGCAGGAAACCACTTTTGCACTTGTATTAGTGTGGAAAAAACACTTTTCGCACTTGTGTTAGTGTTGAAGAACCACTTTTCGCACTTGTGTTAGTGTTGAAAAACCACTTTTCGCACTTGTGTTGGTGCAGGAAACCACTTTTGCACTTGTATTAGTGTGGAAAAAACACTTTTCGCACTTGTGTTAGTGTTGAAAAACCACTTTTCGCACTTGTGTTAGTGTTGAAAAACCACTTTTCCCACCTGTGTTGGTGCAGGAAACCACTTTTGCACTTGTATTAGTGTGGAAAAACACTTTTCGCACTTGTGTTAGTGTTGAAAAACCACTTTTCGCACTTGTGTTAGTGTTGAAAAACCACTTTTCGCACTTGTGTTGGTGCAGGAAACCACTTTTGCACTTGTATTAGTGTGGAAAAAACACTTTTTGCACTTGTGATAGTGTTGAAAAACCACTTTTCGCACTTGTGTTAGTGTTGAAAAACCACTTTTCGCACTTGTGTTGGTGCAGGAAACCACTTTTGCACTTGTATTAGTGTGGAAAAACCACTTTTCGCACTTGTGTTAGTGTTGAAAAACCACTTTTCGCACTTGTGTTAGTGTTGAAAAACCACTTTTCGCACTTGTGTTGGTGCAGGAAACCACTTTTGCACTTGTATTAGTGTGGAAAAAACACTTTTTGCACTTGTGATAGTGTTGAAAAACCACTTTTCGCACTTGTGTTAGTGTT
>NW_027618005.1:0-88901 GCF_964187855.1 Myxine glutinosa | reverse complement strand
ACTACCCAGGGTCATGCCCTGCCAATTGGCATCTTTAAACTATGTGGTTCTAAAAACCAATTCCCATTGACCCACCCTGTGGTGCCTTCCAATTTGGGTCTCACTCCCCAATTTTTCACTACTGTGCCTTTGCACAATTTCGGGGCTGGGTTGTGTAGCTCCACTAGCAGGTCCAACTACCTGCGCACCTCCGCCACTGAAGTTGCCACCCGAGCTTACCTTGCTCCTTGCGACTACCCTAAATCGGGGAAGGCCCCTCCTGGCTCTCTCACCCCTCTCATGCCCTCTCTGGCATTGGGCTACCCGGGTCCTCCGCTGGGATCCTCGGGCCCCACTGAACACTACTCTGACTCTAACTGGCTGCCACAGCCTACCTGCGGCCTCACCTGGCCGACAGACTACCAGTGGCGGAGTGCCCCAATAACCATACGCACCAACAAAGCCCACACGCCCAGCCATTCCACAGACTCATGCACCCTCCAAAGCAATACCTTGCCACTACCTGCACCACAGGTGTCAATATCCAACAATTTACCTAAACCCTCTACCTGACTTTAAACGACCCTCCCCGGGTATTCGTGAAGGGGTCCACCTTCCCACATTCACTCCTTCACACCATGCATTCCACACCACTCATTCCACACCATTTAATCCCACTTGCACACCATGTAAGTCAATTCACTCAACACAATGCCATATGTCCTCAATACACCACTCATACATCACCTCTGGTCATCCCCGACCAATTCCTCATTTGCTCAAGCCCAAGCACACGGTGGTTCCCATTCAATTCCTCATTTGCTCAAGCCCAAGATGCACCCATTTTCTCCATACTACTACACACACACAGCATCATCTAACTAACTACTTCCCTCTAATACTCGTGCTTTCCCGTCTTCCCTTACACAAAGCACTCCCTCGTCATTATCATCCATCTAATCTCTCTATGTCCCCTCTACCTGTACCAAAGTCACGACTTAAATCTCGGTCTCCTATTGTCATCTCTAAATCCCTAACAATATCCTCGCCCGCCCTCGGCTAGTTTACACTGCCACCCCATAATCTATTGCTCATTTGCCCCATATGAATGGGAAAGCTACCATTCGCCAACACTATGGCTAACTGTCCACTCCACTTGAGCCTCTCCATGCGGCAATACATTTTCGTCATCACAGCTCGGCTTCGCAAAGCCGAGCAATGGATGCGGGTGGTTGGTCTCCTGTTGGTTGGGTCCGTCCGGCATTTTCGATTCAGGGGAGGAGGCATACTTGGGCCAAGGTTCCAGGCGCCATCTCTGCGCGGAACCTTTTGGTCTCCGGCGCGATGGCCCAACCTCCCACGGTCGGAGCACCGCGGCCGCCAGGGGGCGCGGTTCCGACCTCTCCTACCCTCCCCTCGAACCGTGCAGTTTGCCTCTTTCGCCACGGCAAGGCACCGACCATACAGGGCGGGGCCCGGCACGAATTGTGCACGGCGCTCCTTGCGAGACCGCCGTGGCAACGATCCCTGCCGGTCCCCGCAGCACACAAAGCACGCCACGCACCGAGAGCTCGCGTCGGCTATACGTCGCACTACGCGCTAACCCCCCGGTCTGGGTCGATGCTTGAGTCGCATGCTCACATCCACACACGACCCGCTCCTTACTCACACACCGAGGTGCTCCAGTGCCTCCCATACACCCCCTGCACTCTATTACCGCACACTCTCGTGCACACCACCCAGGCGCACTCGTACCACTCATACACTCCGTTACACACTTTCCCTCCGCACACTTCATCACACAATCGGCCATCGCACACCCTCGTGCCCACTCTTTTGTTACACACTCAGTAACAACCATGGGTGTGCACTCTTCCGGTACACACCCAATCAGCGCACACTTACCCACGGGTGTGCAATTTCCTGTTGCACACCCAATCACATGCTCTGGTGTGCACTCCTGCACACGCTCTACCACACGCTCCGGTGTGCATTCTCGCACACTCTCTTTGGCCATCGCACACTCTGTTTCACACTCTTCACACATACACTCCGTTGTGCATTCGCTCTCACTCTCTGTAACACACTCTCCCATTACACACTCGCGCTCCGGCGGACACATTTTCCTCACACGCGCGCCATTCGCTTTCACACATCGCACCATGGACCTTCCACGAGCGCCCAGGTTACGTCGCGATCCCAAGCGCGCCAAAAATCTTTTCGCGCCAAACATTTTCACACCATACACGCTCCTACTCACCTTCGGGACCCTTTTCCGCAGCAGCACCTGCAAACTTTCATTTTCATTAGGAAGCACGACATCACAATGCAAATCCAGACTTTGAGTGCCTTACATTTCTTCCCTCGATTTAATCTCTGATCCTGCCGTCTCTTCGTCTCCAATTTCCACTATAATTTCTTTTTCTTTTTCTAGCCCAACGACCGCCGGCGTGCTTAAAATTTTCTCTTCTAATTCGGCGGCCGTCGGCTTTTCCACACCCCGAGTCGCGATCTTCATAGCCCCGGTCAACTTAACTGCACTCTGCCCAAGCTCGCTTTCCACGCGTTCCTCGCACTGCGTTACCTCGTCACGTACCAATGCGACTTTCCCGCTCGACCTGCGCTCAATGTCCTCCCCCATTTTTTTTATTTGGCCACCTATTTTGTTTCCAACTCCCAATAACCCATCTTTCATTTCTCGGGTGGTTTTGTCACTTTGGGTGTCCATTTTCCCATTTATTTTATTGATGTCATTCTTTTGGGCGCCCATCATTTCTTTCATTTCCCGTGTTTCGTCCTTCATTTCCCTCATTTCTTTGGTGGATTTGTCTCCCTGGGCGTCCATTTTTCCGTTTATTTCTTTCATGAATTGCGTCATGAGTGCGTACAGGTCTGAAACCGTTGGCACCGCTGGCTCAGCCCTCGCCGCCATGTGTGAGGCGCCGCCATCTTCTACACCTACTGCCGGCCCCTCATCAATGTCATCCTCCATTTCTCCCAATTCTTCCCGGGGGTCCTGGGTTATCGATTCTTCTCCCTCTACCTCCTCATTTACCCACACCGGCATTCGACCATCTTGGCTAGCCATGGCACGAATTCAAATTTAGATGTTAATACTAAATTTTGGTCGCTCGTAATTTTCGAGTGCATTAAGCACACTTCGGGCCCCAATCCCACTCCTGACACCAAATGTTGTGGATCTCGACGCGGGCCTTCTGCCCTCACAAAGAGGGGATTAGTCCCCTTGTCTTTGACTGGCCTGGCGGGACCCGGGACCTATGACGTCCTTCCCAGACAGCGCGAAATAGGGTATTAGGACTAGAGTTCGCTATTACCTAATTACTCACACTTCTCTGAAATGAGGAAATAAGCCCTGCATGAACCACGCATGTTGAGACGCCGAGCAGTGCGTACACGTGATCCATGCCGTTTATATGGTGAACCCGGTTCTAGCGATCTTATTCGTGCCACGCTTAGTCAATGGATAAAGCACAAAAGCGGTCGAATTGGAAAAAGGAATAACAGGTTTATTTACACTATTCACAATGGTTCAGAGAAAAAGGGGACACAGTGCAGCCTTAAAACAGTCTTAACTTAATACCCAGGACAAACGGGCCCGTTTCACACACACACACACACACACACACACACACACACACACACACACACACACACACACACACACACACACACACACGGCTTGCAGCTGCAGGATGATGTTCACCACGTCCAGGAATGGCTCCCGTGCAGCTCCCTCCGGTCTCCGGTTCGTCCCGTGCAGATGGTAAGTAGAGAAGGCAGGAGCTCTCCGCATGTCATTCGGATGCACAAGTTTATTACGGGGCGATTTGGTAGGGAGTGGACTTCGGCGGTTAATCACTGGCAGGTATTACCGCGTTTACTTGCGTGGCTGAAGTAGGCGCTATTCGCGACCGGCGCATCTGGCTGCAGCCGTGTACTCAACGCCTCTTCTTCCTCTCCCCTGGCGCGTACGTTAGACGACGGCGAGTTACAGTTCAATGCCTCCAAACGCTTATCGCACGAAGTTCTCTCCTCGCTGTAACAAGTGCTCACAATGCGCTCGCCCCGTCAAGTCCTTTATCTCTCTCCACTGCCATGTGCACGCGAGTCCTGTTCAAGGGCTTTGTGCAGTGACATATAGGCACGCCCTGCGAACCTTCTCGAACTCACCAGACGCGCCTCTCCACGCCCTCTCATGCCATGCCGCGAGAGCCCTGGTTGGCTGGTGGCTCTTACCGTCATCGCCTCTGACGCTCCGCCTTGACGCCGCTCCCACACCGACCTCGCGCTCCTCCTTCTCAGGCCTACCTCGTGTTACTCGACTAGTGAGCGAGCAAAGGGCAGCAAATGCTGCGGGCAACCAAAGCGTAACAACTGAGCGGGCAGCCAAATGGGGTGCGGGATCAATTACGCCCATAGAGGTGGAATTGGAGGGTGGACGCAAAAATGAGCGGGACCTAATCTCATGTCTTTACACAACGCAGATATTAATAGGGGAAATGGCCTATACTTACACATACTATGACATAACTAATACTACAAGTGGGCGTCCGTGTTGCTCGTGGAACTAACTATGGGGGGCAACCCTTTAACCTTTAATGATCAATATGTGCAAATCTCAAAACCGTAGCAATATATATATATATATATATATATATATGTATATATATATATATATATATATATATATATATATATATATATATATATATATATATATATATATATATATATATAAAACACAGTTTGTGTGTGTTTTAACTATAGACTCCGAAACGGAGAGGCTCACGTACTTGATTTTTGGCATAGACATGGCCATTGGGCATGGGAAGGACATGGCCTACCTAAAAATGACCTCCAATGACGAGATCCATATTTTTTTATTCATAGTTAACGTAGCGCATTTCAGCGAGGAACATTATACACTGAATAGCAGCCTGTGCCAGAGCAGATCGCTGATTCGATCAGAGCGATCACGTGATGTTCCATCCTCACCGCCAGACTCGCACACGTCCCTCCCTCCCTCCCCTCCCTCTCCTCCCCTCCCGTCCCCTTCCCCCCTCCCCTCCTCCCCTCCCTCTCCTCCCCTCCCATCCCCTTCCCCTCTCCCCTCCTCCCCTCCCATCCCCCCTCCCGTCCCCTTCCCCTCCTCCCTGCACTTCCCCCCTCCTCTCCCTCCCTCCCATTCACCCTCCCCTCCCTTCCCCCTCCCCACCCCTCCCCTTTCCCCTTCAACCCTCCTTTCCCCCTCCTTCCCCCCTCCTCCTCCCCTTCCCCCTCCTCCCCTCCCTTTCCCCCCTCCGCCCCCTTCCCCTCCTCCCCCCCATCCTCCTCCCCTTCCCCCCTCCCATCCCCTTCCCTCCCCTCTCCTCCCCTCCCCTTCCACCCCGCCCCTCCCCCTACCCTCCTCCCCCGCCCGGCAACGCCGGGTACTTCTGCTAGTATATATACAGACTTGGCATTTAATATGGAATATTTGTTTTGTGGGGGTGAACTTACTTTTCAAGATGACTTAGAACCAAAAGTTCATTGGAATTATGTTGAAATTATTCTAGATTTTGTTAATGTGACCTTTAAAAGAAACAAAACCACATTTGACATTTCGAAGCAAATAAATTGATCCTTGAAAGTGATGTAAACTGATATCGAACTCAATTCACGGACAGTACTGTGTTAAACTTCTGGCGTTTTCCAGAAGTATCTCTTTATTTTGCACATTAGCCAAATTTTTTTTTAACAAAAACAAAAGTTAAATTACGACTGGGATTACGGACAGTAAAATTACAGTTCAGTACTTTGTGTAACCCCCACGAGCATTCAGGAGAGCACGTACACGTTGAGGCATGCTGTTCACGAGATTTGCCAAGGTTTGGACAGGAATTGCTTGCCATGCAGTTACAATAGCCTGCTGCAATTCATGCACAGAGGCAGGCTGCTGGTCCAAGTGGTCGATTTGATGCGTTAATTCTGCCCACAAGTTCTCTGTCGGATTCATATCCGAGGACATGGCAGGCCACTCCATATGCTCTACACCAAGCTCAGCAAGAAAGTGTTGGATCATGCGAGCATGATGAGGCCGTGCATTGTCATCTTGGAAGACAAAGTTTCCTCGAAAGGCTGCACGAGAAAATGGAAGCAATGTTTCTTCCAGAATGGCCCTGTACTTGAACTGGTTCAGGTTTCCATTCAGAACAACGAGGTCAGTTTTGCCCCCTGCATGAAAAGCAGCCCAAACGGTCAAACCACCACCTCCAGCTTGGACTCTTGGCACTATACAATCTTTGTTTTAGGCTTCATGCACTTGTCTGCGCACTCGGACGTGGCCATCTTGACGATAGACCAGAAATCTAGACTCGTCACTGAAGATCACGTGATTCCAGTGTCCTGGCTGCCATTGACGGTGCTCTCTGGCCCACTGCAATCGGCGCTGGCAGTGTTGTCTGGTCAGGCGTGGCTTTCTCAGGGGACGCCTGGCACGATAGCCTGCTTGAACCAGTCGTTGGTCGACTAGCCTTCTGGATACAGGCACATTTGTCAGTTGCTGCCACTCAGCCCTAAGCCGATTAGCTGACTTGGTACAGCCATTGCGGACTAACCGGTGCAGCTGGCGATCATCCCTCCTTGTGGTTCTGTGGGGACGTCCTGGCCTCGGTATTGGAGTAGGGACACCCCTCTGAGCATTTCGTTTCAGGATATTTGAAACCTGACCTTGAGTGATGCCATACTGCCGAGCAATAGCACGCTGTTTCATGCCGTAATTTCTTAAAGCCACCACTCCATGACAAACAGCATTGTCGAGTTGACGGACCATCTCCAGAGGAAGCGGCAATAGCTTTTGGAGACGTGCAGCAGTTGTTTTCCACTAATACAGAACGTAACAACCCTTGTATACCCGACTGTGAAGCCAATCATCAAATGCACCTGTCCGTACATTTTGCCACGCCACCTGTGATATAATCCTGTTGTTGACTTCTTGCTGTGACAGACAATCAGTGACATGGTTCTTTTTACAAATAAATCACCAAAGTGTAAAAGAAACTCACCAGATTGATATACTGAGTTAAGAAAGTAAACCCAAGTCAAGAAAAAAAATATATTCCATATTAAATGCCAAGTCTGTATGTATATATATATATATATATATATATATATATATATATATATATATATATATATATATATATATATGTATGTATATATATATATATATATATATATGTATGTACATATACATATAAAATAATTATTATACATATATATGTGTGTGTGTGTTGTGTTATATCTTCCAGATTCCACAGTCAGTTTGCTCTGAGGAGTGTAAAGAAGGTACTCGAAAGGTTGCCCAAAAAGGCACACCCTTTTGCTGTTTTGATTGCATCCCTTGTACCGATGGAAAATACTCAAATGTAACAGGTACGGATTAAGTAGCTCATTCATTCACCAAACGTGATACTTTAATAGCCTCTTCTTACAAACATTTGAATGCATGATCGCCTGTATGATTTTTCTCATTTGAAAACCCTTATCTACAGGTAATAAGAAACAGTTAGAACTAGAACGGCACTCGGTAGAGTCCATACCTCTGTCAGGCTGAACTGCTTTGGTTTTGTATCCCACTGATACGCTGGATGTGCATCCAAATATTAACCAAAATCCCATCAGATTGTGTCTTGTCACCTACCCAACTCATCCACCAAGTTCCATCCAAACCCATCCATAACAGTTTGAGATATCATGCTATATAACGTTTTTGGCCCTACATCTCAATACTTTAGATTATCTTAAAAAACAAATGGATTCATCACTGTTTGGTGGATGGTAAAACACACATATAAACAAAAGGTGGCGTGGAGGGGAAGCCGTAGCCAGAGGTACTCATGGGGCTTGGGAGGTGGAAGAGCAGTACACGAAGCGTGAGAAATAGCGGTTTTATTTTCAGTGTAACTCCACCACCAGGACGAGGCTCAGGTCTATCATACCGAAGGAGAGAGTGACCAGCGAGAGATACTAAGGAGTCAGGGACGTCTTGAAGGAGGAAAGTTCTGTTAAGCAGATTAAGTCTGGTTTGTGAGAAGCAACCTGTATGGAGAGTTTAGTCAGGTTTGAGTGAAGACCCCGGATGTTTGAGGTCCATTCCATCAAAGAAGAAGGAGGAGGAGCATCAGGTACAAGAGAGGGTGAGGGGTGGGTGAGGGTAAGATGAGGGAGAGGAGGAGGTAGGGAGAGCTGTTGACAGTGTGTCGGAGATGGCAGAAGAGAAAGGAGAGAGGGCAGGATGAGGTGGAGGACAAGAGGCTTGGTGATGAGGAATAATATGAGGGGGGCAGAGGGAAGTAAAAGATTGGAGGAGGTGAAGGAATGAGTTGGAAGAGAGAGGAAGGGGGGAGGAGGCAGCTTTGCGGATGAGTGAGTTCATTTGGGGAGGAGGAGTGAGAAGGGAAATTTGAAAGGAAGGGATGAGGAGGAGGTTTGAAGGGGTGGGAAGGGGGAGGGGTGAGGGGGAGATTTGATGGGGAGGTGTAAGGGGGATTTTCGAAGGGGAGGAATTAGGTAGGCCTTTGCAGGGGAGGGGTGAAGGGAATTTTTTGTGTGTGGTGAGGGGCAGTTCTGAAGGGGAGGGGTGAGGTGGGAGATTTGAAGGAGAGGGGTGAGGGAGGAGTTTTGAAAGGGAGGAGTAAGGGGGGAGATTTGAAGGGGAGGAGTGAGGGAGTGTTTTGAAGGGGAGGGGTGAGGGGGGAGTATTGATGGGGAGGGGAGTTTTGAAGGGGAGGGGTGAGGGTGGAGTTTTTTTTTTAAGTTTTGAAAGTTTTGAATGATTAATGAAATTCAAGTAACCAAAACAAATGGGTTTATTGAGATTTTCAAGTCAGAGATATGTTTGAAAACGTTGGAGGAGGGGTGGAATAAAGGTGAGTTTAGAGATTAGAGAAAGGTAGAACTTTATGAGATTGAATTTTTTTGAATCGGAATTATTGAAAGAGCAATTTGAAGACAGCCTTTTGAAACGGAAGAAGAAGAATGAGTTGTAATAGAAGAGAGTATGCAACATGAGAGAAGTAAGTTTAAATATTTTAAAACAAAACAAAACTGTGAACACTTGTTGTGTCATAAAGTATTCCAAGAATGAATTTTATTTAGCCACACTATAAGCGAGATTCGCAGGATATCCCACCAGCTGTGCTAACAAGTCAAATCTGCGAATTATAGAATGCAAATGCTTCATTAAATAAATTACAGTTTGCTATTTATGGTAAAGCTTTGGCTTTTGCGCATGCGCAAGATTGGAGGTCACGTTCTTTCGAAGTTAAGGATTTTTTTCATAATTGTGTTTTTGTCGAAACTGTATCTATCATTCGGTGTGTGTACTTATAGTGTCTTTATTAAGATTATCGGTGTTAGTTTTTCATACCTGTATACAAAATTGTCGGTTAATTAGTGTCGCGTATTCTGAGGCCGAGTAGGCTTCCGTGTCCGACCTTGAGGCTTTGTTTTTCTCTCAGCGGTTTGTCGATTGCGCTGCAATTACTTTCATTCTATGTTTTTTGTCACAGTCTTTCACCCCATACTTCCTTGTTTAAAATCACAACTCAAAAAAAAAAAAAAATTTTTTTTTCCCTTCTCTGCTCTTATCCGTTGTTCATATTTGTTCGTTCGTTCTTCGACCATGTTGTTCGTGATCACGTGATCACGTTGTTAAAAATGTTTAAACTATCCCCTGAAGAACTGTATTCTGTCGTATATTACAACACCTTTTTCTTCTTCTTCGATAAAACCCATCCCTCTCTGTACCCACCATACCCAGTCGTACCCAGCTGCTCCTGGACTCTGTGTCCTTTCCTCCTGACAAGGTGGAAAAGTTTCTGTCAACCATCGACTCTGATTCTGCAACTGGACCTGATGGCATCAGCCCACGGGTCCTAAAATCTTGTTCTTCTGCTCTTTCACTCCCTCTCTCTGTTCTCTTCACCCTCTCTTTTGCTCAAGGTCATCTGCCATCTGCTTGGAAATCAGCCAACATCACCGCTTTGCACAAAAAGGTGCAAAAACAGATCGCAGCAACTACAGACCATTCAGCCTTCTCCCAATTATCAGCAAAGTCATGGAATCCATCATTGCTTCAGATATGAAATCTTTCCTCTTCTCCAACGGCTTGATCTCTGATCATCAATTTGGTTTCAGACCTGGTCACTCTACTCTGGACATGCTGCTTCTGCTTTCTCAACAATGGATGGAGGTCCTCAATGCCAAACAGGAAATTAGAGCTGTCTCCCTTGACATATCACGTGCCTTCGATACGGTCTGGCACCCAGCTCTGCTCACCAAACTCTCCTCTTTTGGTATCCATGGAAATCTCCACGCATGGCTGGCGGACCTCCTCTCTAGTCGTAGTCAACGTGTGGCCCTGAATGGGTTTCTCTCATCTCCTCTTCCTGTTCAGGCTGGAGTTCCCCAAGGCAGTGTTCTGGGCCCTGTGCTTTTTCTGGTCTTAATCAATGATCTCTCTGACTCTCTTGAAAATCCACTCTATCTCTTTGCTGATGACTCTACTCTCTGTCGCTCCATTCTTCATCCCTCAGATCGGCAGTCTGCAGCCTCCTCACTCTCTGCAGACCTGGACAAAATCACAGACTGGGCAAACAAGTGGAACATTTCTTTCAATCCTGACAAATCTCACACTCTTACGATGTCTCTCCGAAAAGACCGACTGGACAACCCTCCCATCCAGTTTCTGAATAATCCTCTCCAAGAAGTTCTGTCACTCAAGCTTTTGGGTCTCACTATCTGCCATGATCTTTCCTGGGAAAACCACATTTCAAATCTGGCCTCCAAAGCCAGTCACCGACTGGGCATCCTCCGTCGTGCTAAGTCCTTCCTTGGCACCCCTGAGCTCCTCACCACATACAAGGCTTTCATCCGCAGCTCAATGGAACACTGCTCTCCCCTCTGGGCTGGTGCTCCTGCCTCACACCTAGCTCGTCTTCACGCTGTTGAAACTAAAGCATTCAGAATCATTGGAATCTCCCGCGATGAAGGTAACTCCAAGGGCCTCTCACTCACTCACCGCAGGCAGGTTGGTGGTCTTTCCGTCTTCTACCGACTCCTCTCTGGCCTTGCCCCCCCCAGCTCTCTCTGGGCTCTGTCCCGCAAATATTCCTACAGGTCGCACAAGATCTGCCTGCAACCCTCTCATGGTTAAACTGCCAAAATAAAGACTCTCTGCTCACCTTCACTCCTTCATTCCTCTTTTCTCCCACCTCTGGAACAAACTCCCTCACTCTCTTCAATCCCACTCCACCCTCCAGGTCTTTAAAACAGCTGTTCACCACTATCTCTTATTTAAAATCCAAATCCTTGATCTTTTCTATCCCTGCTAATTTCACCCCAATTCCACTTTTTTGAAATACCAACTTCTGTCCTGGAAGTCCTTGGTGTCCTTGTGTTTTATACTTCTCCCACCCCCCCCCTTCCCACGCCTCCTCGCCCCAAGCCCTCTCCCTCCCACACATCTCCCTGCTCTTAAATGTTGTGTGCTCTCAAGTGTTTGTGTGCTTCCCCTTCTCTTGTCTTCTGCTCCCTCTTTTTATATATTTTGTTTGTCTGGTTGATTTGTTTGTGAAGTAAATGTCAGCTCTTTCACGAGCCTCGATTCAGTATACAAAAAAAAAGAAAAAAAAAAGGATGCTTTCGACTTGCTCACCAAATCTATTCATTCCAAAAAAATTTTCCATCTCTTACATTTCCTCTTTTCTACATTCCCGAAACTCTCCTGCACTCCACCCCTCCTCCAGCGTCCTCAAACGTATTTTTGACTCGAAGGTCTCAAGAAACTAATTTTGCAATAAATGTTCGTTTCCCATTAATCGTACACTTTTCAAAATCCAATCTCACCCCTCCCCTCAAAATCTTCCCCATCACCCCTTCCCTCCAAAACTTCCCCCATCACCCCTCCCCTCCAAAACTTCCCCATCACCCCTCCCCTCCAAATCTAACCCCTTGCCCCTCCCCTCCAAATCTTCCCCATCACCCATCCCTTTCAAATATTACCCCTTGCCCCTCCCCTCCAAATCTTCCCCATCACCCCTTCCCTCCAAAACTTCCCAATCACCCCTGCCCTCCAAAACTTCCCCATCACCCCTCCCCTCCAAATCTACCCCTTGCCCCTCCCCTCAAAATCTTCCCCATCACCCATCTCTTTCAAATATTCCCCCTTGCCCCTCCCCTCCAAATCTTCCCCATCACCCATCCCTTTCAAATCTTCCCCCGTGCCCCTCCCCTCCAAATCTTCCCCATCACCCCTTCCCTCCAAAACTTCCCCATCACCCCTCCCTTCCAAATCTACCCACTTGCCCCTCCCCTCCAAATCTTCCCCATCACCCATCTCTTTCAAATCTTCCCCCTTGGCCCTCCCCTCCAAATCTTCCCCATCACCCATCCCTTTCAAATCTCTCCCCTTGCTCCTTCCCTCCGAGACTCTCCCTCACTCCTCCCCTCCTAGACTCCCCTCTCACCCCTCCTCCTCAAAGCGACCTCCCCACTTCTTCCCCCTTCCAACTTTCACCTTCATCTCCCCCAACCTTCTGCCTCGCTCTTCCCCCTCCCCAAATAACACCTCACTGTGCCTCACGCAATCACCATCAAACCTTTTGTCCACCCCATTCTTCCCTTTCTCCAAGCTATTCTGAAATCTCTGACACACTTTCAACAGCTCTCCCTACCTCTTCCACATCTTACCCTACCCCTCCCCCCCCTGTTCTGTATCCGATGCTCCCCCTTCCTCTTCATTAAGGGTATGGACCTCAAACATCCGGGGCCTTCGCTCAAACTTGACTGATCTCTCCATACTGGTTGCCTCTGACAAACCAGACATGATCTGTTAAACAGAAACTTTCCTCCTTCATGATGTCTCTGATTCCTTGGTATCTCTCCCAGGTTACTCCCTCCTCCGATATGATAGACCTGAGCCTCGCCCTGGAGGTGGGGTTGCTATCTTTATAAAAAAAACTCGATTCCTCACTCGCCCTGCACTGCCCTCTCTTCACTTCACCCCCAGGGATACCTTTGGCTACGGCTTCCCCTTCACTCCCACCTTCTGTTCATATGTGTGTTGTACCGTCCACCAAACAGTGATGACTCCGTCTACATCTCGCTGTCTGATAATATGGACCAACTTCTATCTACCCATCCTAACTCTCTCTTCCTCATATGTGGTGATTTCAATTGTCACCATGCCAGTTGGCTGGGTGTGGGTACCTCTCTCACCAGCCATGGCTCTTCAGCAAAGGACTTCTGTGACTCACTGGGACTGACACATTCTGTCAATTTCCCTACCCGGATCTCAGTCGGAGCATCTTCTCTTCTGGACTTGGTTATGACTAACTTCCCTGAAAATGTCTGCTGCTCTTCTTCTGCTCCAATCGGCTCAACTGATCATGTGCTTGTTAAAGTGGACATCTCTCTGACCATTCTCAGAGAGCCTCCTCAGCGTCAACGAGTCTTGCATTTCACTCAGGCCAACTGGCATGGTCTTCAAGCAGCCATCAATCATCTGGACTGGTCTCCCATCTCTACCGCCTCTGACATCAACTCATCCTGGGAATTCTTCCAAAGTAAATTGCTCTCTCTCATGCACAGATTTATCCCAACTCGTCTTCAGTTGTCATACCCTTTCTCCCATCCATGGTACACGGAATCTTGTGGTGAGGCTGTTGCCCAGAAACAACTTGCTTTCGTCTCCTGGAAAGCAAATCCAACGGAAGGAAATCTCATTTCCTTTCACAAAGCCCAAAACAAGTGTGTGTCCACCCTCAGGTGAGCCAGGAAACAATATCTCTCCGTTCTCAAGACTGAACTCTCTTATCTGTCTCCCTCTTCCAAATCCTGGTGGCGTCTGGTCAAATCTGTTTCTGGTGTTTGTCCCCTCTCCATCCCCTCCCTCACCTCAAATGGCTACACGGCTGACTCCGCACGTGAAAAAGCTGAATGCCTCAACTCTGTGTTTGCCTCTAAATCTTGTGTCCCAAACCCATCCCTCTCTGTACCCACCATACCCAGTCGTACCCAGCTGCTCCTGGAGTCTGTGTACTTTCCTCCTGACAAGGTGGAAAAGTTTCTGTCAACCCTCGACTCTGATTCTGCAACTGGACCTGACGGCATCAGCCCACGGGACCTAAAATCCTGTTCTTCCGCTCTTTCACTCCCTCTCTCTGTTCTCTTCACCCTCTCTTTTGCTCAAGATCATCTGCCATCTGCTTGGAAATCAGCCAACATCACCGCTTTGCACAAAAAAGGTGCAGAAACAGATCCTAGCAACTACAGACCAATCAGCCTTCTCCCAATTATCAGCAAAGTCATGGATTCCATCATTGCTTCAAATATGAAATCTTTCCTCTTCTCCAATGGCTTGATCTCTGATCATCAATTTGGTTTCAGACCTGGTCACTCTACTCTGGACATGCTGCTTCTGCTTTCTCAACAATGGATGGAGGTCCTCAATGCCAAACAGGATATTAGAGCTGTCTCCTTTGACATATCACGTGCCTTCGATACGGTCTGGCACCCGGCTCTGCTCAACAAACTCTCCTCCTTTGGTATCCATGGAAACCTCCACGCATGGCTGGCGGACTTCTTCTCTAGTCGTAGTCAGCGTGTGGCCCTGAATGGGTTTCTCTCATCTCCTCTTCCTGTTCAGGCTGGAGTTCCCCAAGGCAGTGTTCTGGGCCCTGTTCTATTTCTGGTCTTCATCAATGATCTCTCTGACTCTCTTGAAAATCCTCTCTATCTCTTTGCTGATGACTCTACTCTCTGTCGCTCCATTCCTCATCCCTCAGATCGGCAGTCTGCAGCCTCCTCTCTCTCTGCAGAACTGGACAAAATCACAGACTGGGCAAACAAATGGAACATGTCCTTCAATCCTGACAAAACTCACACACTTACGATGTCTCTCTGAAAAGACCGACTGGACAACCTTTCCATCCACTTTCTGAATAATCCTCTCCAATAAGTTCTGTCACTCAAGCTTTTGGGTCTCACTATCTGCCATGATCTTTCCTGGGAAAACCACATTTCAAATCTGGCCTCCAAAGCCAGTCGCCGATTGGGCATCCTCTGTCGTGCGAAGTCCTTCCTTGGCACACCTGAGCTCCTCACCACATACAAGGCTTTCATCCGCAGCTCAATGGAATACTGCTCTCCCCTCTGGGCTGGTGCTCCTGCCTCACACCTAGCTCGTCTTCACGCTGTTGAAACCAAAGCGTTCAGAATCATTGGAATCTCCCACGATGAAGCTAACTCCAAGGGCCTTTCACTCACTCACCGCAGGCAGGTTGGTGGTCTTTCCGTTTTCTACCGACTCCTCTCTGGCCTTGCCACCTCAGCTCTCTCTGGGCTCTGTCCCCCAAATATTCCTACAGGTCGCACAAGATCTGCCTGCAACCCTCTTATCGTTAAACTGCCAAAATCAAGACTCTCTGCTCACCTTCACTCCTTCATTCCTCTTTTCTCTCACCTCTGGAACAAACTCCCTCACTCTCTTCAATCCCACTCCACCCTCCAGGTCTTTAAAACAGTTGTTCACCACCATCTCTTATCTTCCCCCATCCAAAACCTTGATCTTTTCTACCCCCGCTAATTTCACCCCAAATCCACTTTTTGAAATACCAACTTCTATCCTGGAAATCCTTGGTGTCCTTGTGTTTTATACCCTTCCCACGCCGCCTCCCCCAAGCCCTCTTCCTTCCACACATCTCCCTGCTCTCAAATGTTATGTTTGTGTGCTTCCCCTTCTCTCCCCATCTTGTCTTCCTCTCCCTCTTTTTATATATTTTGTTTGTCTGGTTGATTTGTTTGTGAAATAAATGTTAGCTCTTTCACGAGCCTCGATTCAGTATACAAAAAACAAACACACAAAAAAAACATCATCAGAGATCTTACACAATTAAAACGCTTCGGGGGATGTTCCATCAGCGACAAAAACATGTCAACCCCGCGAATTATAGAATGCAAATGCTCTATTAAATCCATTATTGAAATTAGCAGGTAGGCTCAATACGGCATCATTCGATAACATCCCCCACAAACAATGCATAGTGTACTTCTGCAACTACCCACAATGCTCGCAATCCTATATATACAGACTGTGTCCTCGATCTCGATCATTGTTCTCATCCCGTTGCTTCGACCTGTGGTTTTGACTCACTCTGCTCCTTATTCAATTATGGCTCCCAAGCACAAGACCAGTGCCGGAGATGCACCGACTGCCAAGAGTCAGAGGAAATTGATGTGCCTGAGCTAGAAAGTGGAGCTGCTCAACTGGCTTTCGAGAGGAGAGAGTGCGGCCTCTGTTAGCAGGCATTACGGTGTCAACCAATCCACCATTCGCTACATACGGAAGAAGGAGAAGGCCATTCATGAGAAAGCTTCAGCGAGCACTGTATCGAGTACGAAGGTGGTCACCCATGTCAGGAATGTCCACATGGAAAGGATGGAGAAGACTCTCAGAATATGGATTGAGGACAACACTCAGACGAGGGACTTCATGCTGAAAACCATGATGCTGAACCGTTCCCTAAACCCGCTCATCGAGGACGACTTGGATGCTATTTCAAAGTTTTCCGAGGAGGAGGAGGCGGGCAGTAATGAGTAAGAGGTGCCGATCTCCAACCTCACAGACCAGTTCCTCGACGAGGTGCTGCATGGCATGCAGGCACTTGCGGACAGGGTGCAAGACGCTGACGCAGTCGTGGAGGGCTACTTCAAGTTCAAGAGGGCCTTGGATGATGCCCTGCTCCCGTACAAAGAGCTGCATCGAAATGTTGGGCAATGTGTCAGGCAGCTCCCCATCAACCATTTCTTCAGCCCGACTTTCTCCACCTCAAGACCACCAGCACCCTCTCCTGTGTTCCTCTCAGCGTCCTCACCATCATTCTCACCAGCGATCTCTCAGCATCCCCACCAGCGTCCTCACATTCTCCTACCTCCCCTGGCTCTCCCTTAGTGCACGATTTTGCTGCACCATCATTTGTGTCGCCCTCAGAGTTTGAGGAATTCTTGGCATTTTAATTCATCAGCATCATCATCACCATCATTTGAAAGTTGCGTGTGTTTGTAAAATAAAATTTTTAAACGGTACATGATGGTGTTGTGTTTTTTTTACTTTCACAGTACGGTATGGTTAAGAACTTTTAACAAACTGTAAGCGCATTCCTTCAATAAATTGGAAATGGTACCTGGTGTTGTCGTTTTTTTTTTTGTGAGCTTTTTTTATGTGAAACTGCAATCATGTGCATTTGCGGTCGAAAACATTTTTAACTTGTGCTTTTTCTGGTCTTCATTAATGATCTCTCCGACTCTGGAAAATCCTTTCTATCTCTTTGCTGATGACTGCACTCTCTGCCGCTACGTCTCTCAACACTCAGATCGGGAGTCAGCAGCCTCTTCCCTCTCTTCACACCTTAAAAAATCACAAGCTGGTCAAACACTTGGAATATGTCTTTCAATCCTGACAAATGTCACACTCTCACTATCTCTCTCCCAAAAGACCGTCTGGCAAACCCCTCTTTCTAGTTTCTTAACAATCCTCTTGAGGAAGTTCAGTCATTCAAACTCATGGGTCTCACTATCAGCCATGCTGGTTCTTTGGCAAACCATTTGGTCATTTTTTGCCAACCATTTTGGCATTTCAAAGTTGGCCTCCAAAGCGCACTAGGCATCCTCCGTCGTACAAAGCCCTTCCTTGGCACGCCTGAACTCTAAACTGTTGGCACACCTGAATTTTACTCCCACACACCCCTTATCCACTTTACTCCGGTCTCCTCCCAAATATTTTCCTTCTCTCTCTCCACTCGTCGCCCACATCCCCTACTCTCATGTCTCTCTCCTATCTTATCATCCTTTTTTCTCATGCTTTTCTCAATTTGTTCCTTCACCCCTTTTTCCACTAAATTAATGGATTTTTGTAAGCAGGAAACAACAACCATGTCTTGATAATCTACCATATACTAGAGCTTCCAGGGAAGCAGAACTCAACTGAACTGACTGGACAACTTTAAAGTAGGTCGGGTCTCACATGCCAAGTTTGATGAAAATTCGTCAATATATGTGGACGCTAGATTGTTAGTCGTTTCAGAGCTGAAAATATATGCCGGCCTATGGCGGCCATTTTGTGACAGATCGTGTTGACATGTGATAGCAACCTACCTTGTGTGGTAAGAGTATCACACACCAAGTTTGACCAAAATCCATAAATATTTGTGGACGTTAAAGTCTTAACGTCGTTTCGGAGCTAAAAACAATATGGCGGCCTATGGCGGCCATTTTGTGACGGAGCGGGATGAATGCAATAGCAACCTACCTTGTGTGGTAAGGGTTAAACATTCTAAGTTTGATCAAAATCTGTTAATATTTGTGGACGCTGGAGTGTTAACGTCGTTTTCATGACCAAAAACAAAATGGCCGCCTACGTCCGCCATTTTTCCACGGATTGGGCTGAAATGTAATAGCAACCTGGTCCTTGGGGTAACGATGCTGCATGTCAAATTTGATCAGAATCAGTTGATATTTGTGGACGCTGGAGTGTTAATGTCGAAAAGTTAACGGACGACAGATGACAGACGACGACGACGACGACGACAGACGAAGGACGCCGGAGGGTTCAGTATGTGATGAACTCAACTGGACGGTAGTCCAGTTGAGTTAAAAACACAATGTCAGTTTGAGTCGTTGACAGATGTCTGTCACCCTTCATAAGGGAAGGTTTTAAAGACCAATGTTTTTTTTTTTTTGGTTTTTTTTTGTATACAAGATCGAGGCTCGTGAAAGAGCGAACATTAATCACACAGAAAGACAAACAGACACATAAAACAAATAACATCGGGAGCGGTAGACAAGATGGGGAGAGAGAGGGAAGGACACAAACACAACATTTGAGAGCAGGGACCGAGAGACAGGCATGTGAAGGGGGGGGGGGGGGGGGGGGTGGGAGAGGTATAAACATATGGACACTGCCAGGATTTCCAGGAAAGAAGTTGGAATTTCAAACAAGGTGGATCTGGGGTGAATTAGTGGGGGTAGAAAAGATCAAGGTTTTGGATGGGGGAAGATAAGAGATGGTGGTGAACAGCTGTTTTAAAGACCTGGAAGGAGGAGAGGGATTGAAGGGAGTGTGGGAGTTTGTTCCAGAGGCGGGAGAAAAGAGGAATGAAAGAGTGAAGGTGAGCAGAGAGCCGAGATTTCGGCAGTTTAACCATCAGAGGGTTGCTGGCAGATCTTGTGCGACCTGTAGGAATATTTGGGGGACAGAGCACAGAGAGAGCTGGGGGAGCAAGGCCGGAGAGGAGTCGGTAGAAGACAGAAAGACCACCTACCTGCCTGCGGTGAGTGAGTGAAAGGCCCTCAGAGATAGCTTCATCGCGGGAGATTCCAATGATTTTGAAAGCTTTGGATTCAACAGCGTGAAGCCGAGCCAGGTGTGAGGCAGGAGCACCAGCCCATAGGGGAGAACAGTATTCCATTGAGCTGCGGATGAAAGCCTTGTATGTGGTGAGGAGCTCAGGTGTGCCGAGGAAGGACTTCGCACGACGGAGGATGCCCAGTCGGCGACTGGCTTTGGAGGCCAGCTTGGAAATGTGGTTTTCCCAAGAAAGATCATGGCAGATAGTGAGACCCAAAAGCTTGAGCGACAGAACTTCTTGGAGAGGATTGTTGAGAAAGTAGATGGGAGGGTTGTCCAGTCGATCTTTTCGGAGAGACATAGTAAGAGAGTGAGATTTGTCAGGATTGAAAGACATGTTCCACTTGTTTGACCAGTCTGTGATTCTGTCCAGGTCTTCAGAGAGTGAGGAGGCTGCAGACTGCCGATCTGAGGGAAGAGGAATGGAGCGGCAGAGAGTGGAGTCATCAGCAAAGAGATAGAGAGGATTTTCCAGAGAGTCGGAGAGATCATTGATAAAGACCAGAAAAAGCACAGGGCCCAGCACACTTCCTTGGGGAACTCCAGCCTGAACAGGAAGGGGAGATGAGAGAAATCCATTCAGGGCCACACGTTGACTACGACCAGAGAGGACTAAATTTTAACACTAATGTGTGTTCACTACAATCTATTTTTGAGGAAAAAACAATCTCGAAAAACATTTTCGATAAAAGAGTAATTAGTTCTCTTGTCTTGGAATTGTAGACGGTGGCTTGCAAACCGAGCCTCAATGGCGGTGTACAGAAGTAAAAACAAACAAACAATAAATACAAGGTGCAGAGAGGTGAAATTCACTGCACATGATGTGCAAAACACGCAAGTAAAATGAATGTTCATTTACGTCCGTATGATGTCTTATAAATAAAGAAGATATAAACACACCTGGCTGAAACTTGGCCCAGGCTTCAGACTTTGCCATGCTCACGAGGCTGCACCGTCGAATAAGCTGTTCCAACCCGTCATTTTTTACAGGCCTTTATACTAGTACATCATAATGGTTGATCAATAAATCATAATTACCTGCACCCTGGGAAGACGTGATCGATGGGCCATTGCATTTCAATGTGATGTTTTTGTATTCAGTTCAGTTTTCCTCAATATACACGTACATATGGTATTTGTAATTCTTCCACATATTCTAAAGTTCAATACAATACGTAATATCACGTGCTAACTAAAGCTACATGGTTGCTGTTTCTTTTAACATTTAGTTGTGAGTGCGTGTTAAGTTTAAGATATCGATTCTGATGTCGTGCTTTCTCAAAATTAAAGTGATTTTTGCATATATTTTTTATACATTTTCAGGATCCCAAGAGTGCTATCATTGTAAACAAAACTTCTGGTCAAATACGAAACGAGATGGTTGTGAACCGATGCCTGAGGAATTTTTGGCTTTCACCGATCCAGCTTCCATAATTTTGCTGTCTTTCACTGTTTTAGGCCTTGTGCTCACCCTCACCATAGGGTTGCTTATGATCTGGTGTCGTCAAAAGCCTGTGGTTAAATATTCGAGCATACAACTTAATGCACTGTTGTTGTTGTCTTTGTCTGGTTCCTTTGCCAGCAGTGTCGCCTTCATTGGACGACCAGTGGATGGGATTTGTAAGATACGTGAAAGTATCTCCACTGTTTGTCTTGGTTTTGCTATTGGTTGTACAATGAGCATGGCTGTCAGAGTAATTATCAACGGTTTAGGTAAACTATAAAAGTTGAGTCTCGTGTTCCTAAATGCCAGATGTCTTTTTAATTATTTTACTGTCAAAGTAGGATTTTCATTGCATGAACAGTGTTACGTGGTCCTCCCGGTAACTACCTGGTCTTGGTGACCCCCGGACCATGGGAAGACCCCGCCAGAAAGATATCTGATTTATACGCTTTCGTAGCGCAATCAATATGAAAGACACAATAATTCAAGTCAATAAGAAACCCCACACCAAGGATCCGGATTACTTAATAATATATTCTCCATCCATCATCAGCAATCAACAATCCATCAACAATCTTACTAAGATGGCCATCTCATAAATTTCCCCCCCTTTCCCCACTCACGACCCCTCAATGGTCACTGTCCCTCACAATGTCTCTGGGCCCCTCCAGACCAAGGTGAAGGTCGACTTCTCCGCACACGGGCGGTTGAACGAACCCCTGGCTGACGTGTTCCAAACGTGCACGTCGCGTACCGGGAACAGCTGCTGCAGCGCACACCTCCCTGCAAAGCAAAGCGGGCAAAGCAAAGCGCGGCTTGCAAAGCACGCGAGGCCCAAGGTGCGACCCGTACACGTCCTTGTAGACGTTGAGGCGAACTGTGCCGGACGCTTGGTTCCGTGCATGAACTCACGGCAACTTGACGTGTAATCGGTAATTACCCCGCGCAGGTAACTCCTTTCGCCAGACGGGCTTTCAAACGCAGCGTCCCCCACGCTGCTCAATATCGACACCGCTCGCGTCGGAGCTGGGCGAGGAAGAAGAAGATCGCCGCTTCTCCCGGACCTCGTGTCTTTTTCTTCTTCCGGTTCACTATCCCGTTTCCGGTCTCCTGTTATCCGGAGCCTCTCTAACCCTTTAACCACAACAACCTTTAATAGAATAAACATTAATAAGCAATGTCATGAATAGTAACTCCTCTAAATCCGGGATCCGTAAAACTCCCCCCCTTCAAGAAAGAAAGTTTGAACACCGCGAAAACTTTCTGTGCCGGCCAACTTTGATAAACCAACCCGATACCCCCAAATCATCAGTTCCCCCCAGGCACAATTATCGCCTCTCAAAAATAAAGCAACAAACTTTCACCAAAACCCCCCAGAGATTCCAAGGTAATTCCCTCTAGACCAAGCATCAACCACTTCTAGTTGCTCTTGGATGGAGGCCCAGCTGAGTACTCACTACATGGACGCCTTAAGGAATGTGGGGTTCACGGTTAGTCCGGGGAGGAAAGTTCATTACATGGACGCCTTTAAGAACGTGGAGTTCACGGTTAGTCTGTGTAGGAACGTTCCCTACCGGGACGCCTTTTAAGAACGTGGCGTTCACGGTTAGCCCGTGTAGGAGCCCAGGCTCGGCGGCTCTGCCGTATATAGAGTGCTTCAACTTCTCCGGACTCCTAACAGTTACGGTGGGACCCCTTGTCCCAGCAGTCCCCTGGCTGGCGGTCTCCTTCTCGGCCAGTCCTCTGCCAATCATTCTTTCGGGAGATGCCGTAACTCTGGGAGCCTCCATAGTAATATCAGCTGCTGCCAACACCAAAACTACCGCCAAGTGGTCCTCTTCTGTAGACCTCTCGACGCCTACGAAATGCCTTCCCTACTGTTATGGTCCGACCCTCCAAATCCTTACCATTCCAATTCTTCTCTGCCTCCCTGGCGTCTCTTGTGCTTGCAAACGTGATAAAGCCGAACCCTCTTGACCGTTGCGTTTCCCTGTCTTTTACCACCCGCACTTCCACCAGCGGCCCATATCTGTTGAAGACAGAGGTCAGAACTTCTTCCTCTGTGTTGAAGTTCAGTCCCCCTACGAATAACTTGGAACTTTTGTCGCCATCCCGAGCTGGGGTGGTGTTATTTCCCCTGCGGGGCTCTTTACCCACCCTCGGGTTACCATAAATTTGCCCCCCGGCCAAATCATTCCCGATAATCACAGATACCCCCTCTACAGGAAGCGTGGCTTGTAAACCGACGGTGACCGGTCCTGACACCAAATCGGATTCCAATTGGATGACATGAAGTGGGGCACTAACCCAGCCACCGATCCCTTGTAACCGAACACTATCACCAGTTGCGGTACTCTTTGACAATGGCAAAATGCCTTCAAGCATTAAGGATTGATGGGCTCCTGTGTCCCTCAATACCCTAACAGGTCTTGGGTTAGTCAAGTCTCCCTCGAGTGAGACAAACCCCTCATAAATAAATGGTTGGTAACTCTTCTGTGGGCGATTTCTTACGCTAGCCATCGCATTCGGAGTTGTAATAGTCGGATTCCGCTCTGGGTTGTCCCTTTTCATGAGGTAACAACTGGACATCAAGTGTCCAGGTTTTTTGCAAAAGGCGCAAGTAGGCCCGGAGGAAAAACTCGTGGTCTGCCTCGGGCCCCCCGGGAAATAAGTTTGTCTTGGGCCCGTAGCCCTCTGATTTCGAACAGTTGGGGTATCCGCGTTGTTCCCATAATCCTCTCGAGGCCGCCGCCATGTATTGTCGTTCTCCGCACCGGGTGTTCCATAACTCCCCTGCTGAAGTCTAGGCGAGGAGCTAGGTGTGTGGACCCCTATCCGGTGTGTTAAGGCATAATCATCTGCCATGGTGGCTGCGTCCCACAACTTCGGTACTTTCTTTTCCTGCAGGTACACTTTGATGTCCTCGTGGACACACTGTTGAAATTCCTCCACCAGGATCAAGTCACGCAATGCTTCGAAGTCGTTCCCGACTCCTTTTGACTCACACCACCGATCAAACATGTTTTCTTTCACTCTTGCAAACTCCACATGGGTCTCACTCTCCCTCTTCCTGGCATTCCTGAATTTTTGCCGGTAAGCTTCAGGAACCAACTCATAGGCTTTGAGAATGTGCTTCTTCAATACCTCATAATCTGCACATTGGTCCATTGGTAGCGCCGAATAAATCTCTTGAGCTTTCCCCACCAGCACACTTTGCACTAGTATGGTCCAGGCCTCCTTCGGCCAGTTTAACTGTCGAGCCACTTTCTCAAAGTCTGGAAAAAATTTAGCGACTTCCTTTTCACTGAAGGGTGGAACCAGCCTCACACGTCTGCCCACATCCCAGGTTTTCTGGCTAGGTGTCGACCCCGTCAGCAAGGGTGGTACCTCTCCCCGTTCTCTCATTAAATCCAGCTCCTTGAATTAAATTTCTTGCTGAAGCGCCAGATCACGTTCCTTAAACCCCCTTTCGGCTTTTCTCTCCTCTGCTTCGAGTTCCCTGGCAGCTCTCTTCTCCTCTGCTTTTCTCCCTTCTAACCTTTCCTGGAGTTCTCGTTCCACTCTCCTTTCCTCTGCTTGTTTCTCTTCTCTCCTCTCTTCTGCTTTCCTTTCTTCTTCTGCTCTTTCCTTTTCTGCTTTCCTTTCTTCTTCTGCTAACCTTTCCTGGAGTTCTCGTTCCACTCTCCTTTCCTCTGCTTGTTTCTCTTCTCTCCTCTCTTCTGCTTTCCTTTCTTCTTCTGCTCTTTCCTTTTCTGCTTTCCTTTCCTCTGTTTTCATCCTTTCTAACCTTTCCTGGAGTTCTCGTTCCACTCTCCTTTCCTCTGCTTGTTTCTCTTCTCTCCTCTCTTCTGCTTTCCTTTCCTCTTCCTTGATCCGTTCCTGGCTCCATAATTGCAACTCCAGTTTCCGGAGCTCAACGTCTTCTGGTTCTTCGGGTAGCCACTCCCAGGCTAACTCGTCCCATGTTCCTAATCCCACCATAGACTGTATCACCGTGGTCTGCAACTCTGCCTTCCTCAAATTAGTTCGGACCTCCAAGTTAAAATGTTTGGCCAATTTCAAGAGGTCCGATTTTAGTAATGCTCGGAACTGTACCTCACTAGGGGTTACCGCAAAGTTCTGTGCCACAAACGCCATGGTGACGACTGGTAACACCTGTTAACCTTCACCCCAGAAATTTCCAACCAAGAAAAGCAACAGTATTACTATTATTGCTATTGTTTTTTTTGTTTTTTTTGTTGTTGTTTTGTCGGCAGAGCAAAACAATTTTGGGAACGTTGGAAAAGTTCCCACTCTTGGGAATTCTTTCCCGGACTAAAATTTAGAAAATTTTATAGATCCCGGACGAGCCCCCAACTCTGTTATGTGGTCCTCCCGGTAACTACCTGGTCTGGTGACCCCCGGACCGTGGGAGGACCCCGCCAGAAAGATATCTGATTTATACGCTTTCGTAGCGCAATCAATATGAAAGACACAATAATTCAAGTCAATAAGAAACCCCACACCAAGGATCCGGATTACTTAATAATATATTCTCCATTCATCATCAGCAATCAACAATCCATCAACAATCTTACTAAGATGGCCATCTCATAAATTTCCCCCCCTTTCCCCACTCACGACCCCTCAATGGTCACTGTCCCTCACAATGTCTCTGGGCCCCTCCAGACCAAGGTGAAGGTCGACTTCTCCGCACACGGGCAGTTGAACGAACCCCTGGCTGACGTGTTCCAAACGTGCACGTCGCGTACCGGGAACAGCTGCTGCAGCGCACACCTCCTTGCAAAGCAAAGCGGGCAAAGCAAAGCGCGCGAGGCCCAAGGTGCGACCCGTACGCGTCCTTGTAGACGTTGAGGCGAACTGTGCCGGACGCTTGGTTCCATGCACGAACCCACGGCAACTTGACGTGTAATCGGTAATTACCCCGCGCAGGTAACTCCTTTCGCCAGACGGGCTTTCAAACGCAGCGTCCCCCACGCTGCTCAATATCGACACCGCTCGCGTCGGAGCTGGGCGAGGAAGAAGAAGATCGCCGCTTCTCCCGGACCTCGTGTCTTTTTCTTCTTCCGGTTCACTATCCCGTTTCCGGTCTCCTGTTATCCGGAGCCTCTCTAACCCTTTAACCACAACAACCTTTAATAGAATAAACATTAATAAGCAATGACATGAATAGTAACTCCTCTAAATCCGGGATCCGTAACAACAGGATGAAATACTTTATGATTAGTGATAATGGATAATCCATCATTATGGTAGAGAGAGAGAGAGCAAAAATGCATCAAAATTATGCAGGGATGACAAAAAAAAAATCAAGATTGAAATATGATGGACAATATTGAGACTGGTACTTTTCCATTATAGTGAAGTTATAAAGCTGGTTCAAGGCATATATTATGATTTACTTTTTTCTGGTTTATGAAAAACAAATATATATATATTCATATATCATATATACAGTGCCTTCAGAAAGTATTCACACCCCTTGGCTTTTTCACATTTTGTTGTGTTACAGTCTGAATTTAAAATGGATTAAATTGAGATTTTTTTGTCACTGATCTGAACATAATACCCCGTAATGGAAAAGTGGAATTTTTGATTATTAGAAATTCTTACAAAATAATTAAAAATGAAAAGCTGAAATATCTTGAGTCAATGGGTATTCAACCCCTTTGCTAGGACACTCCAAATTGAGCTCAGGTGCATCCAATTTCGTTTGATCATCCTTGAGATGTCTCTACAACTTGATTGAAATCCAACTGTGGCCAACTCAAGTCCAACTGTGTAACTACCCAGACTCTTCCCAGAGATGGCCGTCTGACCAAACTGAACAACCGGGCAAGAAGGACGTTGGTCAGCGAGGTGACCAAGAACTCAATGACCACTCTGACAGAACTACAGAGTTCCTTGGCTGAGATGGGAGAACCTGCTGGAAGCATAACAGTCACTGCAGCACTTCAGAAATCTCTGCTTTATGGGAGAGTGGCCAGAAGAAAGCCACTCCTGAGGAAAAGGCACATGACAGCATGCCTAGAGTTTGTAAAATGGCACGCGAAAGACTCTGAGAGCATGAGGCAAAATATTCTGTGGTCTGATGAGATGAAAATTGAACTCTTTGGCCTGAATGTAAAGTGCTGTCTGGTGGAAACTGAGCACAGCACATCACACATCTATTACCATCCTGACCGTGAAGCATGGCGATGTCAGCATCATGCTGTGGGGATGCTTTTCAGCGGCAGGGACTGGGAGACTTGTGAGGATAGAGGGAACAATGAATGGACCCCAATACAGAAACAGACAAATCCTTGAGGAGCATCTACTTCAGAGTGCAAATAACCTTAGACTGCGGGGAAGATTAACGTTCCAACAGTATAGTGACCAGAAGTATAAAGCCAAGTCAACACTGGAATTGTTTCAGAACAAGAATGTGAAAGTCTTTCAGTGGCCCAGCCAAAGCCCAGACTTTAATCCCATTGAGAATCTGTGGAAAGCTTTGAAGATTGCTGTTCACCGACCCTCCTCATCCAACTTGACAGAGATTGAGCAAATCTGCTAGGAAGAATTGGAGAAACTCCCCAAATAATGGAAAACTATTTAAAATACAAACCTCATGGTATCTCTGGTTCCACAACATTTGCTGCACAGAATGATTACTAACACTCGATTCAGCTGTGATAGCTGAAACAGAATCAGTCCTCTGATGCATGGGAAAAACGTTGACACATGTGTGCATCACCACATACACCACACAATCTCCTGTAAATTTAGGGTGTCTTCACACCTTCTTTCACCAAAAATACATTTGCAGTTTTCTGCCTGAATGACTCATTCCCAGAAGTCATTTTCTCTGGAAGTACTGCAGCATATCTTTGCAACAAGAATGTAAGCTACTGCGTTACACAGTCAGTTAATCACGTGTAACATGGCTATGAACTAGGCTGTACTCAATGTACACCACTTTGATTAAAAGTTGGTACCACTCTCTGTAAAACATGATGGACCAGAAATATTCACAAGTAGACGCAAGGCAGAGAAATCAAGCCGCCTCTCTAACCCTAACCCTAATCCTAACAACTCGCCTCTCCATGTCACAAACACATGCTTTTGTATATCCAAACCACACCCATCATTCCTGTCTGACTTCTCCTACTTTCAGACCCAGCTCTGTTCCCTCTCCCCCTCAATCCTCCTCCTCGGTGATTTCAATATCCACATGGACTCCACTGACTCCACGATAACCACTGACTTCACTGATTTACTCACCTGCTTTAACCTCACTCAACATGTCAACTTTCCTACCCATAACCGTGGTCACATTCTCGAGCTTGTCTGCTCTACTGGACTAATTTTGCACCATCTCTCTGGCTCCGACCTCACCCTCTCTGACCACTTAGCCATCACTATGACCATCAACATCCCCACCCCAGCACCAAGGCATTATCGCACTATCAACTTCCGTAAGCTAAACGCTCTTTCACCTTCCTCATTCTCATCCACCCTCTCTGAAAAAATGTCCACTTCTCCCTTCGTTGACCTCCACACCCCTTCTGACCTCACTGACTACTACAACCACACTCTCTCCTCCTGCCTTGACCAGCTTGCGCCTATGAAAACCAAAACAGTTTCTTTCACCCATTCTGCTCCCTGGTTTACCCCTGAACTCCGCCTGATGAAAACTTGCGCTCGCCAACTTGAAAGACTCCGCAATAAAACAGGTCTCACAATTCACTCCCAAGCCTACAAGGACCACCTACAGCACTACAAAGATGCCCTCTCCCGTGCCCGCTCCGCCTACTACTCTCAAATTATCCACTCTGGCTCCGGAAACCCAAAAGCACTCTTCTCTACAATAAACAAACTCCTCAGCCCCCTGAACACCACCACCCAGTCATTCACAGTAGACAACTGCATCTCCTTCCTTTCATTCTTCCAATGCAAAATTGACAACATCTACAACAGCTTAACCACCACCGCACCCGCTCCCCCTCAAACCACCTGCCCCCCCTTATCCTGCCAACCCCTGTCTCAATTCTCCCCAGTCTCCCCTACTGACCTCTCTGAACTCCTCAAAGGAATGAAAACTGCCACCTGCACTCTTGACCCCATCCCCCTCCAGCTTTGTCAAGGCCTCCCTTCCTGCTCTCTCTCCTCTTATCGCTGCAACAATAAACTCCTCCCTGTCTACAGGCATCGTCCCACCATCCCTCAAAATTGCTGCTGTTACCCCCATTCTGAAAAAACCTGGACTCAACCCTGACACCCTAAATAACTTCAGACCCATCTCCAACCTACCCTTTCTGTCAAAAGTTTTGGAACGCGCTGTAGCCACTCAACTTAAACATCACCTCTCTGCCAATAACCTGTATGAAACATTCCAATCCAGATTCCGCTCCAACCACAGTACTGAAACTGCTCTCCTCAAAATCACCAACGACCTTCTCCTCTCCTCTGACGCTAGCAACCTCAACAATCTCATCCTCCTCGACCTCAGCGCCGCCTTTGACACCATCAATCACACCATTCTCCTCACCCGACTTGAAACCACCTTTAACATTACCGGCACTGCCCTCTCTAGGATCAAATCATACCTCTTTAACAGACGCCAGTTCATCTCCATCAATAACTGCAAATCCCCCACAGCTCCCCTCCCCCAAGGTGTCCCCCAAGGTTCAGTTCTTGGCTCCCTCCTCTTCATCCTGTACCTGTCCCCCCTTGGTCACTTAATCTGCCGTCATGGTCTCCAATTCCACTGCTTCGCCAATGACATCCAGCTTTTCATCTCCACCAAGTCCATCTTCACCACCACCCACTCTATCCTGACAAACTGCATCACTGAAATAAAATCCTGGCTTCACATCAACTTCCTCAAACTTAACTATGATAAATCTGAAATAATCATCATTGGCCCAAAAACGCTCACCAAATCCACCCATAACTTTGCCTTCAACATCGACGGTTTCCCAGTATCCACCTCCCCTCACATCTGGAATCTTGGCATCATCTTTGACCCAACCCTCTCCTTCGACAAATACACTAAACAGATCACAAAGACAGACTTCTTTCACCTGAAAAACATCGTCTGTCTCCGTCCATCCCTCTCCTCCACGGCTGCAGAAACCCTCATCCACGCCTTCATCACCTCCCGTCTGGACTACTGCAACAGCCTCCTCTATGGTTCACCCTCAATAATCACCAATAAACTCCAATACATTCAGAACACCGCTGCCCGTCTACTCACCCATTCCCGGACCCGTGACCACATCACCCCCATCCTTTACAAGCTTCACTGGCTCCCCATCCCCCAGAGAATCCAGTACAAAGTCCTCCTCTTGACCTACAAAGCCCTCCATAACCTGGCCCCATCCTACCTGGCTGACCTCCTCTCCAGACACACTCCCACCCGCAACCTCCGCTCTGCTGGTACCAACCTCCTGACCTCCCCCCCCCCCCATCCGGACCAAATTCAGATCCTGGGCGGACAGGGCCTTCTCCATCGCTGCTCCCACCCTCTGGAACTCACTACCTCACACCATCAGAGACTCCTCCTCACTCACCACATTCAAAACATCACTCAAGACCCACTTGTTCAACACTGCATTCAACATTTAACCCACAGCATTTAACCCCTGACTATCTCTTCTCCTTCTCCTTCCTTTTGCTTTGATTATTTACCGATTGATTTTTGTCTTTTTGCACTTATTTTTTGTACTCTGTCAAAGCGTCTTTGGGCTTCTTGAAAAGCGCTATATAAAATAAATGTATTATTATTATTATTATTATTATTATATCGAGTCAAGGCTCGTGTAAGAGCTAACACATCACAAACGAGAACAGGCACAGACCCATAAAACATGCAATTAATATAGGGAGCGGGAGACAAGAAGGGGGGAGAGAGGAAAGCATACAAGCACAACAACAGTAGAGAACAGGGACGTCGGTAGATCTGTGGAAGAGAGAGGGCCGGTGGGGAGGGGGGGGAGTGGAGGTTGGGGGGGGGGGGATGGAAGGGGTACACGGTATAAAGCAGATGAACACAACTAGAAATTTCAGGAAAGAAGTTGGAGATTCAAAGACGCGGATTTGGGGCGTTTTAACGGGTGTAGAAAAGATCAAGGTTTTGGAGGGGGGAAGATAAGAGATGGTGGTGAACAGCTGTTTTAAAGACCTGGAGGGAGGAGTGGGATTGAAGAGCATGTAGGAGTTTGTTCCAGAGGTTGGGGTATAGAGGAATGAAAGAGTGAAGGTGAGCAGAGAGTCTTGATTTTGGCAAGTTCACCAGAAGAGGGTTGCAAGCAGATATTGTGCGTCCTGCAGAAATATTAGGGGGACAGAGGACAGATAGAGCTGGAGTAGCTAGGCCAGATAGGAGTCGGTAAAAGACAGAAAGACCACCAACCTGTCTACGGTGAGAGAGAGAAAGGCCCTCAGAATCAGCTTCATCGCGGGAGATTCCAATGTTTCTGAAAGCTTTGGTTTCAACAGTGTGAAGCCGAGCTAGGTGTGAGGCATGAGCACCAGCCCAGACGAGAGAGCAGTATTCCATTGAGCTGCGGATGAAAGCTTTGTATGTGGCAAGGAGCTCATAAATGCCCAGAAAGAACTTCGCATGACAGAGGATGCCCAGTTGAATGTGGTTTTCCCAGGAAAGATCATGGCATATAGTGAGACCTAAAAGCTTGAGTAACAGAACTTCTTCAAGAGGATTGTTCAGAAAGTAGATGGGAGGGTTGCGCAGTCGGTCTTTTCGGAGAGACAACGTGAGAGTGTGAGTTTTGTCAGGATTGAAAGACATGTTCCACTTGTTTGACCAGTTTGTGATATTGTTCAGGTCTGCAGACAGTGAGGAGGCTGCAGACTGCCGATCTGAGGGATGAGGAATGGAGCGACAGAGAGTAGAGTCATCAGCAAAGAGATAGAGAGGATTTTCAAGAGAGTCAAAGATATCATTTATGAAGACCAGAAAAAGCACAGGGCCCAGAACACTGCCTTGGGGAACTCCAGCCAGAACAGAAAGGGGAGATGAGAGAAACCCATTCAGGGCCACACTTTGACTGCGACCAGAAAGGAAGTCGGCAAGCAAGGTTTCCATGGATACCATAGGAGGAGATTTGGTGAGCAGGGTGGGGTGCCAGACCGTATCAAAGGCACGAGATATGTCAAGGGAGACAGCTCTGATTTCCTGTTTGGTGTTGAAGATTTCACACAAAATACAGGTTGCACTTACAAAGAGGAAACTAAAAGAAACACCTGATATTTTGGATAAAGGCAGCTAGCTGACTTGCACTGATCGCTTGTCGAAAATGTCTCGTCTGCTGTCCTTGAATATGAGTAAGAGCTAGAAATCTACTCTTAAATGTTTCCTAGCTTTGATATTGGTTTGATGGAGTTATGGAGAAGTTACTGGAGGAGGTTTTAATTAAAAAAAAAATTGTTTTCTCCCATTGCTTAGAGCACAATTTTAGGGGTGGGTGGGAAAACAAGTACTGCTATCTAACTTTCAGCTTGTACTTGAGATGATGTATCTATATAATTATAAAATTGAAATCTTGCGTGTTTGTTTGTAACATTCGATCGGTCCGGGGGCGTGGCTTACCCCTTTGAGAGAGTAGTAATATCCACCATTTTATTAACTCGCATAGCTTTGAGGCCTGTTTTGTAGGCCCGTGGTGTCTTGCTCTCTCTCTCAGTTTTATTTCAAATCAAATTCGATATATCATTTCATTTTTCACAGTCGCTAACATAGTTTTAGACTCGGTTGAAAAAAAACGGGAAGAAAATCCGATGAAAGTTTCCGTTTATAGAACGAAATGAATTCTGAAAGGCTTGTATCTTCAAGGCCATTGAGTCTGTTTCACGCCTTTATCTTCAATCTAAGTCGCCATCTGATTTCATTTTTATCGATGGTTTTAGACTCGGTAAAAGAAATAATTGAGAACATTCACGCACACACGGGAAATTGCAGAGATATATTTTAAAAATCGCGCCACATTGATATACGAAAATACACCGCCTAAAATAACAGGCATACAGCATATATCTTCGTCATTTCATTCAACATTATTACCCGGAAGTAAAATATGTTTCAGGAAATTACCGAGAGATATTTCTTCGATTTTTAAAATTATTTATATGCGCATACACTTTAAATAGGTTTATTTGAAATCTTTAATTTTCACAATGTAATTTATTTGTCATTTGATGATCGGCAAAACTATAGCACAAACACAATACTATTTGCAGGAAGAATGTCGTATCAACCCTCCGACGGCGCTACGGACGGCGGACGCGGACAACGAATCACACCTCACGTCTATGGACGCGAATAGCAACATCCGCACGAATCAGTCATCAATGATTTTCATTGACGCGCCTGGAGGCACAGGGAAGACGTTTCTTATTAACCTGATTCTCTCTAAAGTGAGAGCGAGTGGAGAAGTTGCCCCCTGCGGTGGCCTCATCTGGCATAGCTGCTACCCTCATGCCTGGTGGAAGAACAGCGCACTCAAGGTTCCAAATCCCTCTGACACCGAGGGAAGATGGCGTATGCAACATCGATAAAAATTCCACTATCGCAGACCTCTTTCGAAGTACAAAACTCATCGTGTGGGATGAGTGTCCTATGATCAGGAGAGAGAGTTTTGAGGCTGTGGATCGCACGTTGCGTGATGTATGTGACAAAGACGAGCCTTTTGGAGGGATCTTGACGATATGCTGTGGTGATTTCCGTCAACGTGATCGGAGATAAGGGCCGAAATCACGTGTCACAGGTAAGTGATTTAGAACGCTGGAGAGGTGAGCCTTATGGCTTGCTGGCCCAAATAATCTCCCTGATGATGTCCAGCGTTCGCTTTAGTTCTATTCTCATATCTATTCAAACTGACATTGACCCAACGGGTCATGGGTCGTCTAGGGGTAGCATCATCATCATCATTGGTTGAGGCGTAGCATCATTGGCTGAGGGGTAGCATCATTGGCTGAGGGGTAGCATCATTGGCTGAGGGGTAGCGTCATTGGCTGAGGGGTAGCATCATTGGCTGAGGGGTAGCATCATTGGCTGAGGTGTAGCATCATTGGCTGAGGGGTAGCATCATTGGCTGAGGTGTAGCATCATTGGCTGAGGGGTCACATCATTGGCTGAGGGGTAGCATCATTGGCTGAGGGGTGGCATCATTGGCTGAGGGGCGACATCATTGGCTGAGGAGCGACATCATTGGCTGAGGGGCAACATCATTGGCTGAGGGGTGACATCATTGGCTGAGGGGCGACATCATTGGCTGAGGGGTACCATCATTGGCTGAGGGGCGACATCATTGGCTGAGGGGTACCATCATTGGCTGAGGGGCGACATCATTGGCTGAGGGGTAGCATCATTGGCTGAGGGGTAGCATCATTGGCTGAGGGGTAGCATCATTGGCTGAGGTGTAGCATCATTGGCTGAGGGGTAGCATCATTGGCTGAGGTGTAGCATCATTGGCTGAGGGGTCACATCATTGGCTGAGGGGTAGCATCATTGGCTGAGGTGTAGCATCATTGGCTGAGGGGCGACATCATTGGCTGAGGGGTGGCATCATTGGCTGAGGGGCGACATCATTGGCTGAGGGGCGACATCATTGGCTGAGGGGCAACATCATTGGCTGTGGGGTGACATCATTGGCTGAGGGGCGACATCATTGGCTGAGGGGTACCATCATTGGCTGAGGGGCGACATCATTGGCTGAGGGGCGACATCATTGGCTGAGGTGTAGCATCATTGGCTGAGGGGCGACATCATTGGCTGAGGGGCGACATCATTGGCTGAGGAGCGACATCATTGGCTGAGGGGCAACATCATTGGCTGAGGGGCGGCATCATTGGCTGAGGGGCGACATCATTGGCTGAGGGGCGACATCATTGGCTGAGGTGTAGCATCATTGGCTGAGGGGCGACATCATTGGCTGAGGGGCGACATCATTGGCTGAGGAGCGACATCATTGGCTGAGGGGCAACATCATTGGCTGAGGGGCGGCATCATTGGCTGAGGGGCGGCATCATTGGCTGAGGGGCGGCATCATTGGCTGAGGGGCGGCATCATTGGCTGAGGGGCGGCATCATTGGCTGAGGGGCGACATCATGGGCTGAGGGGCGACATCATTGGCTGAGGGGCGGCATCATTGGCTGAGGGGCGACATCATTGGCTGAGGGGCGACATCATTGGCTGAGGGGCGGCATCATTGGCTGAGGGGCGGCATCATTGGCTGAGGGGCGGCATCATTGGCTGAGGGGCGGCATCATTGGCTGAGGGGCGGCATCATTGGCTGAGGGGCGACATCATGGGCTGAGGGGCGGCATCATTGGCTGAGGGGCGGCATCATTGGCTGAGGGGCGACATCATTGGATGCGGGGCGGCATCATTGGATGCGGGGCGGCATTATTGGATGCGGGGCGGCATCATTGGCTGAGGGGCGGCATCATTGGCTGAGGGGCGGCATCATTGGCTGAGGGGCGACATCATTGGCTGAGGGGCGACATCATTGGCTGAGGGGCGACATCATTGGCTGAGGGGCGACATCATTGGCTGAGGGGCGACATCATTGGCTGAGGGGCGGCATCATTGGCTGAGGAGCGGCATCATTGGCTGAGGAGCGGCATCATTGGCTGAGGGGCGACATCATTGGATGCGGGGTGGCATCATTGGCTGAGGGGTCTTCTCCTCACTGCTCATTACTAAAAACTGCTCTTCTATGTGAGGATTGATAAATAAAAGCAATTAGAACCAGTAAATTTAGTTTTATATGGCATTTTGCCTCTCTATTAGAAAGTGTGAGAATGTGGTGGACACGAAAGCACTGACGTGGTGACATCACCCCGCACACCAAGTGGGGATGGGCCACGCCAGCGAGAGAGGCGTGGCCTCACGATATACACGGGGCACGCAGCCCTGAGCAGGTTAGTGCTGCAGTTTTAGTACTTTGAATAAAGACTCTTTTATGAACCGCGTTGTCCGCTTGCTCCTTGCGTAAGCATTAGCGCGCGCAGCATCGCGCTTTAAGAAAATTATATATCTTCGCCATAGGTTTTTTTTTTTTTGTTTTTTTTTTTTTTTGTATACAAGATCGAGGCTCGTGAAAGAGCGAACATTAATCACACAGAAAGACAAACCGACACATAAAACATATAACATAGGGAGCGGTAGACAAGATGGGGAGAGAGGGGGAAGGACACAAACACAACATTTGAGAGCAGGGACCGAGAGACATGGAGACATCGAGAGATCTGAGAGAGGGCGAGGGCTTTGGGGGGGGGGGGCGTGGGAAGGGGGCGGTGGGAGAGGTATAAAACATATGGACACTGCCAGGACTTCCAGGAAAGAAGTTGGAATTTCAAACAAGGTGGATCTGGGGTGAATTAGCGGGGGTAGAAAAGATCAAGGTTTTGGATGGGGGAAGATAAGAGATGGTGGTGAACAGCTGTTTTAAAGACCTGGAGGGAGGAGTGGGATTGAAGGGAGTGAGGGAGTTTGTTCCAGAGGCGGGAGAAAAGAGGAATGAAAGAGTGGTGATCAGAGAGCCGAGATTTCGGCAGTTTAACCATCAGAGGGTTGCTGGCAGATCTTGTGCGACCTGTAGGAATATTTGGGGGACAGAGCACAGAGAAAGCTGGGGGTGCAAGGCCGGAGAGGAGTCGGTAGAAGACAGAAAGACCACCTACCTGCCTGCGGTGAGTGAGTGAAAGGCCCTCAGAGATAGCTTCATCGCGGGAGATTCCAATAATTCTGAAAGTTTTGGTTTCAACAGCGTGAAGCCGAGCTAGGTGTGAGGCAGGAGCACCGGCCCATAGGGGAGAACAGTATTCCATTGAGCTGCGGACGAAAGCCTTGTATGTGGTGAGGAGCTCAGGTGTGCCGAGGAAGGACTTCGCACGATGGAGGATGCCCAGTCGGCGACTGGCTTTGGAGGCCAGCTTGGAAATGTGGTTTTCCCAAGAAAGATCATGGCAGATAGTGAGACCCAAAATCTTGAGCGACAGAACTTCTTGGAGAGGATTGTTGAGAAAGTAGATGGGAGGGTTGTCCAGTCGATCTTTTCGGAGAGACATAGTAAGAGTGTGAGATTTGTCAGGATTGAAAGACATGTTCCACTTGTTTGACCAGTCTGTGATTTTGTCCAGGTCTTCAGAGAGTGAGGAGGCAGCAGACTGCCGATCTGAGGGAAGAGGAATGGAGCGGCAGAGAGTGGAGTCATCAGCAAAGAGATAGAGAGGATTTTCGAGAGAGTCAGAGAGATCATTGATGAAGACCAGAAAAAGCACGGGGCCCAGAACACTGCCTTGGGGAACTCCAGCCTGAACAGGAAGAGGAGATGAGAGAAACCCATTCAGGGCCACACGTTGACGACGACTAGAGAGGAAGTCCGCCAGCCATGCGTGGAGATTTCCATGGATACCAAAGGAGGAGAGTTTGGTGAGCAGAGCGGGGTGCCAGACCGTGTCGAAGGCACGTGATATGTCGAGGGAGACAGCTCTAATTTCCTGTTTGGCATTGAGGACCTCCATCCATTGTTGAGACAGAAGAAGCAGCATGTCCAGAGTAGAGTGACCTGGTCTGAAACCAAATTGATGATCAGAGATCAAGCCATTGGAGAAGAGGAAAGATTTCATATCTGAAGCAATGATGGATTCCATGACTTTGCTGATAATTGGGAGAAGGCTGATTGGTCTGTAGTTGCTAGGATCTGTTTTTGCACCTTTTTTGTGCAAAGCGGTGATGTTGGCTGATTTCCAAGCAGATGGCAGTTGACCTTGAGCAAAAGAGAGGGTGAAGAGAACAGAGAGAGGGTGAGATAGAGCAGCAGAGCAGGATTTTAGGACCCGTGGGCTGATGCCGTCGGGTCCAGTTGCAGAATCAGAGTCGAGGGTTGACAGAAACTTTTCCACCTTGTCAGGAGGAAAGGACACGGAGTCCAGGAGCAGCAGGGTACGACTGGGTATGGTGGGTACAGAGAGGGATGGGTTTGGGACACAAGATTTAGAGGCAAACACAGAGTTGAGGCATTCAGCTTTTTCACGTGCGGAGTCAGCTGTGTAGCCGTTTGAGGTAAGGGAGGGGATGGAGGGGGAACAAACACCAGAAACGGATTTGACCAGACGCCACCAGGATTTGGAAGAGGGAGACAGATAAGAGAGTTCGGTCTTGAGAACGGAGAGATATTGTTTCCTGGCTCTCCTGAGGGTGGACACACACTTGTTTCGGGCTTTGTGAAAGGAAATGAGATTTCCTTCCATTGGATTTGCTTTCCAGGAGACGAAGGCAAGTTGTTTCTGGGCAACAGCCTCACCACAAGATTCCGTGTACCATGGACGGGAGGAAGGGTATGACAACTGAAGACGAGATGGGATAAATCTGTGCATGAGAGAGAGCAATTTACTTTGGAAGAATTCCCAGGATGAGTTGATGTCAGAGGTGGTAGAGATGGGAGACCAGTCCAGATGATTGATGGCTGCTTGAAGACCGTGCCAGTTGGCCTGAGTGAAATGCCAGACTCGTCGACGCTGAGCAGGCTCCCTGAGGATGGTCAGAGAGATGTCCACTTTAACAAGGACATGATCAGATGATCCGATCGGAGCAGAAGAAGAGCCGCAGACATTTTCAGGGAAGTTAGTCATAACCAAGTCCAGAAGAGAAGATGTTCCGTTGACTGAGATCCGGGTCGGGAAATTGACAGATTGTGTCAGTCCCAGTGAGTCGCAGAAGTCCTTTGCTGAGGAGCCATGGCTGGTGAGAGAGGTACCCACACCCATCCAACTGGCATGATGACAGTTGAAATCACCACATATGAGGAAGAGAGAGTTGGGATGAGTAGATAGAAGTTGGTCCATATCATCAGACAGCGAGATATAGATGGAGTCATCACTGTTTGGTGGACGGTACAACACACATATGAACAAGAGGTGGGAGCGAAGGGGAAGCCGTAGCCAGAGGTATTCCTGGGGGTGAGGTGGAGAGAGTGCAGTGCAGGGCGAGTGAGGAAGAGAGTTTTTGATAAAGATAGCAACCCCACCTCCAGGACGAGGCTCAGGTCTATCATACCGGAGGAGGGAGTAGCCCGGGAGAGATACTATGGAATCAGAGACATCATAAAGGAGGAAAGTTTCTGTTAAGCAGATCACGTCTGGTTTGACAGAAGCAACCTGTATGGAGAGATCAGTTAAGTTTGAACGAAGGCCCCGGATGTTTGAGGTCCATACCGTTAATGAAGAGGAAGGGGGAGCATCAGATACAGAACAGGGGGGAGGAGGGGTAGGGTAAGATGTGGAAGAGGTGGAAGAGGTAGGGAGAGCTGTTGAAGGTGTGTCAGAGATTTCAGAATAGCTCGGAGAAAGGGAAGGATGGGGCGGACAAAAGGTTTGATGGTGATTGGGTGAGCCACAATGCGGTGTTATTTGAGGAGGGGGAAGAGCGAGGCAGAAGGTTGGGGGAGTTGGAGGTGAGAGTTTGAAGGGGGAAGAAGCGGGGAGGACGCTTTGAGGAGGGGGAGTGAGAGGGGGGAAATTGAGAAGCAATGAGGGTGGGGAGATTTGAAGGGGAGGGGTGAGGGGGGAGTTTGGGAGGGAAGGGACAAGGGGAGGGATTTGAAAGGGTTGCGATATGGGGGAGATTTGGAGGGGAGGGGTGAGGCAGGAGTCTAGGAGGGGAGGGGCGAGGGGGCGTCTTGGCGGGGAGGGGTGAGGGGGTAGTTTAGGAGGGAGGGGGCAAGGGGGGAGATTTGAAAGGGATGGGTGATGGGGAAGATTTGGAGGGGAGGGGTGATGGGGAAGATTTGGAGGGGAGGGGTTATGGGGAAGATTTGGAGGGGAGGGGTGAGATTGGATTTTTGAAAGTGTACGATTTATGGGAAACGAACATTTATTGCAAAATGAGTTTCTTGTGACCTTCGAGTTAAAAATACGTTTAAGGACGCTGGATGGAGGATGGAGTGCAGGAGAGTTTAGGGAATGTAGAAAAAAGGCACTATAGGAGATGGATATTTTTTTTGGGATGAATTGATTTGGTGAGCAAGTCGAAAGCAGCCTTTTAAAGAAGAAGAAGAAAAAGGTGTTATAAAATATGACGGAATACATAACTTGAGGGGAAAGTGTAAACATTGAAGGTTAATGAGTGAAAACTATCTGGGGAAATGGGGGAGAAACACGTGGTCGAAGAACGAACGAACGAATAAGAATGAATAAACGAATGAGAACAGAGAAGGAAATTTTGTTGTGTGTTTTTTTTTTTTTTTTTTTTTTTTTTGAGTTGAGATTTACACAAGGAAGTAGGCTATGGGTGAAAAGACTGGGAATACAGAGAACGAAAGTTATTGGATCACAAACGACGGACCGCTGAGAAAAACAAAGCCTCAAGGTTGTACAGTGCACACTGTACAAGGCCTCAAGACACGACACGAATTAACACGATTTTCAATACAGGTATGAAAGATTTGCACCGAAAAATCTTTGTCGGGACACAATATACGTACAACACCATAAATAAATACAGTTTTAACGAAAATACAAATGGGAACAATCACTTAACTTCGATTTTAAATCGTTCGCGACACGGCAAACAGACGATCAATTTATGAAAGATAAACACCGAGAAACAACCAAAGTTGCACACAATAACTTCACACACCGAAAGATAAATACAGTTTCGACAAAATACAATTGTGAACAGACTTAACTTCGAAAAACGTGGAGACCGTGTGGAGCTTCGAAAATCCCTGCCGCCGTCTCCAAGGTTGACCTTTGACCCCCACTGTAACCATGGTAACCCCTTAATTATATATAATAACATTGACCCAACGGGTCATGGGTCGTCTAGTGTTACAATAATATTGAATCAAACTTTTCTGGGGATAATGCTGGAGTAATAATTTGTGAATATACAATTTCTTACCTGAGATGTATTAATCTGCCACTTAGTAGTTGTCACATTTCACGTGTCCAACGTCTGTTACAGCCCGTGAACGGAATCAAACCCTCGGATACGATGAATCTGCAAAGGATGAAGACAGTGAACTAATGAGGCTGGTATCGAGGAATTATTGGATACTACCTTGTGCCTGTGCATTCCCACAACTGGGATTTGCCATCGCATGGGCTGTTGTGGGTTCGCCTGTTGCTATTAGTGACACAGATCTACGTCCAGGAACCCTTATTTTTCGGTGCGGTGGGGACTCATTTGTCTGGGCCGTTTGCTCCCTTACATATCTTGTAGTTCTGGCAGCCATTTGCCTCGCTGTGTCCCTCAGAGCGAGCAAGGTGTCTTCACGCTTTAATGAGCCCAAGTTCATCAAATTTGGTGTGATTATTTGCTTCATTATATGTCTCGCTTTTGTACCTGCGTACATCAGTACAGAAGGAAAATATTCTACTGCAACAGAAATATTTTCCATCATTGCGACATCGTATGGCCTCCTTTTGTGTATTTTTTTCCCAAAGTGCTACCGTGTTATATTTAAGAATTAATGAATGAATACAATGTTATAGCCAATAAAATAATTCTGAGGAATAATAAATCAACAAAAAAGATTTGATTCATTTTGACGAATGCTGCTTCATTCTTAAATTACATTCTGTATCATTGAGGTCTTCCCTCACAGAATATATAGAGAGATATGGCCTTGGGGAAGAACATGATCAGAGGACCCAAGAGTGGCAAAAGAGGACAGCAGAGGTTGGATGGGAAGGTTATATTTACCAGATCCTGAAAGGAGGGACATGCCATTCCAACGATGCAGATTGGGAAGTTCACAGATCATATCAGAACCAGAGAGTCATAGAAAGCTATTGCTGCAATCAAGCCCATGGTTGGTTGATGCAGATATGACAACCAGTCAACTGATATGACGGCAGATGAAGTCACCAAAAATACATAATATTGGGAAGGATATGGTTCTGAGAGTATCTATGTTATTGAAAAGAGAGATCTAAATAGAGTTTTCATCATTTGGCGAATGGTACGCAGAGAGATAGGGGTGACATTAAGGAGGGAATTATTGGAGAGGGTTTTATGACGATTGAGATTACTGAATGTGAGAATAGTATGGTACTTAAAGGATGCTTTTATGGAGCCCATAGAGTGAGAGAAGAGCAGGTAGAAAAGTTTATGGAGAATTCAAAAAGACATGTGGCAAGGGTAATTCTGGAACAATTACAATTTTTTTGGTCTTGGAGCCGCTGTCTTCTCTTGGCTGTGTCCATTCCAGGTTTCGCAGGGCACATCCAGTCTCCCTATTAATCCTCTTCTTGTTAAACTCCTAAAATCCAGGCTCAGTGTTCTAACTTAGTGCGTTAGTTCCTGCTCTTTAATTTAATGGGATGGCAGAAGGGTGGGGCAAAGGATGTTGACCCCTGGCCCCATTGGGTTGGGGGATTGCTGGTTGAGAGAGGGATAGATTAAAATAAATAAAGAGGATAAGAGCAGGTTAGAGGAAAGGGAACCACGTTGAAAATAATTTAATAATTAAAATGTTCTTAACAAGATGGGCACATTACAAAAGTCATAATTTACAACAACTTTGTATTTATTCAAACCTCAAACCCACAGACATGCAGGCAAGAGTCTTAACCACTCAGCGATTGAGTTAGAATGGTGTCAAGTAGATTAACCTAGGAATTAACAAACAAGTAGATGGCTCCTCGTAACATGAAGAGTTTTCACTCTGGCTTTTTACATGAGTGCAAAAGGAAAATCCCATCAGAGTCTACGACGTCATCAAACTAATCTTGACGAAGAAAACAGGTACAAAAAAAATGCACATTTTATTGATTTGTGCTCATGATCTCCATATCTTACAATAGTGCAGCTATCATGTATGTGGGAACATATGTAGTCACGTGAAAAAGTAAGTACACCCATGTAAAGTTTTGACTTTTTCAACATATTTCAACATACAGCTATTTGATCTTCATTTTAACAATATTGATAGATAAAGGTGATATAATAAACAAATATCATGAAACATTTACATTTTGTAGTCCATTGTATAATTTAAATAAACATCAATGCAAATTTCACATGTGGAAAAAGTAAGTACACCCTTGGCTCTAATAGGTGGTATTGCCCCCTTTGGCAGAAACAACCTCAAGTAGGCGTTTCCTATAACTGTCTACCAGTCTCTGACATCGACTGGGAGAAATTTTTGCCCACTCCTCCATGCAGAATTCTTTCAGCTGTGCGATGTTTGAGGGGTTTCTTGCATGCACAAAAAGGTTTCTTGCATGCACAGCTCGTTTCAAATCCCCCCACAACATCTCGATGGGATTTAGATCTGGGCTTTGACTTAGCCATTCCAGAACCCTCCATTTCTTTCTTTTCAGCCATTCCTTGGTGGATTTACTAGTACGTTTAGGGTCATTGTCATGTTGCAAGGTCCACCTTCAGTTGAGCTGCAACTCTCCGACAGATGGCCTCACATTATCCTCAAGCACCCTCTGGTACAATGAAGAATTCATAGTGGATTCTATGATGGTGAGCTGCCCAGGCCCTGATGCAGCAAAGCTGCCCCAAACCATAATATTTCCACCACCATGCTTTTCAGTTGGTATCAGGTTCTTGTGGTCAAATGCTGTCTTTGGTTTTCACCAAACATGTCTTCTGGTACTGTGGCCAAATAGCTCCACCTTTGACTCATCTGTCCAGAGCACATTGTTCCAGAAGTGCTGGTCTTTGCCTAGGTGTTCATTGGCAAACTTTAGTCTTGCCCTGATGTTCTTTCTGGACAGCAAAGGTTTCCTCCTGGCACACCTCCCATGTAGACCAAATTTGTGCAGCCTCTTTCTAATGGTAGACTCGTGCACTTTGACATCAACAGTGGCAAGAGCTACCTGTAGGTCCCGTGATGACATTCTGGGGATCTTAGAGACTTCCTTCAGCATCTTGTGGTCTGCTCTCGGACTGAACTTGCTGGGGTGGCCTGGCCTGAACAAGTTGGCAGTTGTTTGGAATTTTCTCCACTTGTAGATGATCTTCCGGACCATCGAATGATTGATTTCAAATTGTTTGGAGATCTCTCTAAATCCCTTCCCAGACTCGTAGGCATCTATAACCTTCTTTCTGAAGGCCACAGAGAGCTCTTTTGATCTAGGCATGGTGACGCCGCACATTTCAACAACAAAGAGCAAACCAAACGAAATGTCTGAGGTTTAAATAAGACAGGTTCCTCCAAGATCCTCTCTAACGATGTTCTAATCATTTGCACCTGAGCTGGTGCACCTGATTCTAATTTTAGGTATTTGAAGTAGTGATAAATGTAGGGGTGTACTTACTTTTTCCACATGTGAAATTTGCATTTATGTTTATTTAAATTATTCAATGGACTACCAAATGTAAATGTTTCATGATATTTGTCATATTATATCACCTTTATCTATCAATATTGTTGAAATGAAGATCAAATAGCTGTATGTTGAAATATGTTGAAAAAGTCAAAACTTTACAAGGGGTGTACTTACTTTTTCATGTGACTGTATGTAGCCGAAATAGCGCACACTGGGGGTGTGAGTGCGAGCCCATAAGTGGTTGGGAATCTGAAGCTGGAATTCCAATGCAAAGATATGTGGGCACAAAAAAACCGAATTAAACAAGGTCAAAATGACACAACATGTCACAGCTCCCGTGGTTTTAGTAATTTTAAACTAAAAGTTAAAGGCCACCAGTTGGCCATTTTTGGTCGGATTACAAAATAAAATATTCTGCATATGTAAACGCTCCTGTATTGTCTTTCTGCTAAGTTTGAACAAAATCTGCTAAGTTTTTCAGAATCATTGGAATCTCCTGCGATGAAGCTAACTCCGAGGGCCTGTCACTCACCCACCGCAGGCAGGTTGGTGATCTTTCTGTCTTCTACCGACTCCTCTCCGGTCTTGCTCCCCCAGCACTCTCTCTGTGCTCTGTCCCCCTATTATTCCTACAGGTCGCACAAGATCTGCCAGCAACCCTCTTATGGTTAAACTGTCAAAATCAAGACTCTCTGCTCACCTTCACTCTTTCATTCCCCTTTTCTCCCGCCTCTGGAACAAACTCCCTCACTCTCTTCAATCCCACTCCTGCCTCCAGGTCTTTAAAACAGCTGTTCACCACCATCTCTTATCTTCCCCCCATCCAAAACCTTGATCTTTTCTACCCCCGCTAATTCACCCCAGATACACTTTTTTGAAATTCCAACTTCTTTACTGGAAGTCCTTACAGTGTCCATATGCTTTATACCTCTCCCACCTCCTCCCAAGCCCTCTCCCTCCCACATTTCTCTCGATGTCCCTGCTCTCAAATGTTGTGTTTGTGTCCTTCTCCATCTCTCCCCATTGTGTCTAACGCTCCCCTTATTTTGTGTTTTATGTGTCGGTTTGACTTTTTGTGTGATTAATGTTAGCTCTTTCACGAGCCTCGATCTTGTATACAAAAAAAATTAAAAAAAATAAAAAATCTCTCTCTAGTAGGGAATGTTTTATTGTGTGTAGATTTAATATAAAGTCTCTCTCTAGTAGGGAATGTTTTATTGTGTGTAGATTTAATATAAAGTCTCTCTAGTGGGGAATGTTTTATTGTGTGTAGATTTAATATAAAGTCACTCTCTGGTGGGGAATGTTTTATTGTGTGTAGATTTAATATAAAGTCTCTCTAGTGGGGAATGTTTTATTGTGTGTAGATTTAATATAAAGTCACTCTCTTGTGGGGAATGTTTTATTGTGTGTAGATGTAATATAAAGTCTCTCTAGTAGGGAATGTTTTATTGTGTGTAGATTTAATATAAAGTCGCTTTCTAGTAGGGAATGTTTTATTGTGTGTAGATTTAATATAAAGTCTCTCTCTAGTAGGGAATGTTTTATTGTGTGTAGATGTAATATAAAGTCTCTCTCTAGTAGGGAATGTTTTATTGTGTGTAGATGTAATATAAAGTCTCTCTCTAGTAGGGAATGTTTTATTGTGTGTAGATTTAATATAAAGTCTCTCTCTAGTAGGGAATGTTTTATTGTGTGTAGATGTAATATAAAGTCTCTCTCTAGTAGGGAATGTTTTATTGTGTGTAGATTTAATATAAAGTCTCTCTCTAGTAGGGAATGTTTTATTGTGTGTAGATGTAATATAAAGTCTCTCTCTAGTAGGGAATGTTTTATTGTGTGTAGATGTAATATAAAGTCTCTCTCTAGTAGGGAATGTTTTATTGTGTGTAGATTTAATATAAAGTCTCTCTCTAGTAGGGAATGTTTTATTGTGTGTAGATTTAATATAAAGTCTCTCTCTAGTAGGGAATGTTTTATTGTATGTAGATGTAATATAAAGTCTCTCTCTAGTAGGGAATGTTTTATTGTGTGTAGATTTAATATAAAGTCTCTCTCTAGTAGGGAATGTTTTATTGTGTGTAGATTTAATATAAAGTCTCTCTCTAGTAGGGAATGTTTTATTGTGTGTAGATTTAATATAAAGTCTCTCTAGTAGTGAATGTTTTATTGTGTGTAGATTTAATATAAAGTCTCTCTCTAGTAGGGAATGTTTTATTGTGTGTAGATTTAATATAAAGTCACTCTAGTGGGGAATGTTTTATTGTGTGTAGATTTAATATAAAGTCTCTCTAGTAGGGAATGTTTTATTGTGTGTAGATGTAATATAAAGTCTCTCTAGTGGGGAATGTTTTATTGTGTGTAGATTTAATATAAAGTCTCTCTAGTAGGGAATGTTTTATTGTGTGTAGATGTAATATAAAGTCTCTCTAGTGGGGAATGTTTTATTGTGTGTAGATGTAATATAAAGTCTCTCTCTAGTGGGGAATGTTTTATTGTGTGTAGATTTAATATAAAGTCTCTCTAGTAGGGAATGTTTTATTGTGTGTAGATGTAATATAAAGTCTCTCTAGTGGGGAATGTTTTATTGTGTGTAGATGTAATATAAAGTCTCTCTAGTGGGGAATGTTTTATTGTGTGTAGATTTAATATAAAGTCTCTCTCTAGTAGGGAATGTTTTATTGTGTGTAGATTTAATATAAAGTCTCTCTCTAGTAGGGAATGTTTTATTGTGTGTAGATTTAATATAAAGTCTCTCTCTAGTAGGGAATGTTTTATTGTGTGTAGATTTAATATAAAGTCTCTCTAGTAGGGAATGTTTTATTGTGTGTAGATTTAATATAAAGTCTCTCTAGTGGGGAATGTTTTATTGTGTGTAGATTTAATATAAAGTCTCTCTCTAGTGGGGAATGTTTTATTGTGTGTAGATTTAATATAAAGTCTCTCTAGTAGGGAATGTTTTATTGTGTATAGATTTAATATAAAGTCTCTCTAGTAGGGAATGTTTTATTGTGTGTAGATGTAATATAAAGTCTCTCTAGTAGGGAATGTTTTATTGTATGTAGATTTAATATAAAGTCTCTCTCTAGTAGGGAATGTTTTATTGTGTGTAGATTTAATATAAAGTCTCTCTCTAGTAGGGAATGTTTTATTGTGTGTAGATGTAATATAAAGTCTCTCTAGTAGGGAATGTTTTATTGTGTGTAGATTTAATATAAAGTCTCTCTCTAGTAGGGAATGTTTTATTGTGTGTAGATGTAATATAAAGTCTCTCTCTAGTAGGGAATGTTTTATTGTGTGTAGATTTAATATAAAGTCTCTCTCTAGTAGGGAATGTTTTATTGTGTGTAGATTTAATATAAAGTCTCTCTCTAGTAGGGAATGTTTTATTGTGTGTAGATGTAATATAAAGTCTCTCTAGTAGGGAATGTTTTATTGTGTGTAGATTTAATATAAAGTCTCTCTAGTAGGGAATGTTTTATTGTTTGTAGATTTAATATAAAGTCTCTCTCGTAGGGAATGTTTTATTGTGTGTAGATTTAATATAAAGTCTCTCTAGTAGGGAATGTTTTATTGTATGTAGATTTAATATAAAGTCTCTCTAGTAGGGAATGTTTTATTGTTTGTAGATTTAATATAAAGTCTCTCTCGTAGGGAATGTTTTATTGTGTGTAGATTTAATATAAAGTCTCTCTAGTAGGGAATGTTTTATTGTTTGTAGATTTAATATAAAGTCTCTCGTAGGGAATGTTTTATTGAGTGTAGATTTAATATAAAGTCTCTCTCTAGTAGGGAATGTTTTATTGTGTGTAGATGTAATATAAAGTCTCTCTCTAGTAGGGAATGTTTTATTGTGTGTAGATTTAATATAAAGTCTCTCTAGTAGGGAATGTTTTATTGTGTGTAGATTTAATATAAAGTCTCTCTCTAGTAGGGAATGTTTTATTGTATGTAGATTTAATATAAAGTCTCTCCAGTAGGGAATGTTTTATTGTGTGTAGATTTAATATAAAGTCTCTCTCGTAGGGAATGTTTTATTGTGTGTAGATGTAATATAAAGTCTCTCTAGTAGGGAATGTTTTATTGTGTGTAGATTTAATATAAAGTCTCTCTCTAGTAGGGAATGTTTTATTGTATGTAGATTTAATATAAAGTCTCTCTAGTAGGGAATGTTTTATTGTGTGTAGATTTAATATAAAGTCTCTCTCTAGTAGGGAATGTTTTATTGTGTGTCGATGTAATATAAAGTCTCTCTCTAGTAGGGAATGTTTTATTGTGTGTAGATTTCATATAAAGTCTCTCTAGTAGGGAATGTTTTATTGTGTGTAGATGTAATATAAAGTCTCTCTCTAGTAGGGAATGTTTTATTGCGTGTAGATTTAATATAAAGTCTCTCTCTAGTAGGGAATGTTTTATTGTGTGTAGATGTAATATAAAGTCTCTCTAGTAGGGAATGTTTTATTGTGTGTAGATTTAATATAAAGTCTCTCTCTAGTAGGGAATGTTTTATTGTGTGTAGATGTAATATAAAGTCTCTCTCTAGTAGGGAATGTTTTATTGTGTGTAGATTTCATATAAAGTCTCTCTAGTAGGGAATGTTTTATTGTGTGTAGATGTAATATAAAGTCTCTCTAGTAGGGAATGTTTTATTGTGTGTAGATGTAATATAAAGTCTCTCTCTAGTAGGGAATGTTTTATTGTGTGTAGATTTAATATAAAGTCTCTCTAGTAGGGAATGTTTTATTGTGTGTAGATTTAATATAAAGTCTCTCTCTAGTAGGGAATGTTTTATTGTATGTAGATTTAATATAAAGTCTCTCTAGTAGGGAATGTTTTATTGTGTGTAGATTTAATATAAAGTCTCTCTAGTAGGGAATGTTTTATTGTGTGTAGATGTAATATAAAGTCTCTCTAGTAGGGAATGTTTTATTGTGTGTAGATTTAATATAAAGTCTCTCTCTAGTAGGGAATGTTTTATTGTATGTAGATTTAATATAAAGTCTATCTAGTAGGGAATGTTTTATTGTATGTAGATTTAATATAAAGTCTCTCTAGTAGGGAATGTTTTATTGTGTGTAGATGTAATATAAAGTCTCTCTAGTAGGGAATGTTTTATTGTGTGTAGATTTAATATAAAGTCTCTCTAGTAGGGAATGTTTTATTGTATGTAGATTTAATATAAAGTCTCTCTAGTAGGGAATGTTTTATTGTATGTAGATTTAATATAAAGTCTCTCTAGTAGGGAATGTTTTATTGTATGTAGATTGAATATAAAGTCTCTCTTGTGGGGAATGTTTTATTGTGTGTAGATTTAATATAAAGTCTCTCTCTAGTAAGGAATGTTTTATTGTGTGTAGATTTAATATAAAGTCTCTCTCTAGTAGGGAATGTTTTATTGTGTGTAGATTTAATGTAAAGTCTCTCTCTAGTAGGGAATGTTTTATTGTGTGTAGATTTAATATAAAGTCTCTCTCTAGTAGGGAATGTTTTATTGTGTGTAGATTTAATATAAAGTCTCTCTCTAGTAGGGAATGTTTTATTGTATGTAGATTTAATATAAAGTCTCTCTAGTAGGGAATGTTTTATTGTGTGTAGATTTAATATAAAGTCTCTCTCTAGTAGGGAATGTTTTATTGTGTGTAGATTTATTATAAAGTCTCTCTCTAGTAGGGAATGTTTTATTGTGTGTAGATTTAATATAAAGTCTCTCTAGTAGGGAATGTTTTATTGTATGTAGATTTAATATAAAGTCTCTCTCCAGTAGGGAATGTTTTATTGTGTGTAGATTTAATATAAAGTCGGATTCCTACGCCGACGGAATCGCCGGAGCCATTATGTTTTCAGGTTGTCCATCCGGCTGTCCGTCCGTGATAGGTTTTCGTTACCATGATAACTTGAGAACGGCAAAAGGGATCTTAGTCAAACTTGGTGCAGGCATGTATAATGAGGTAAAGATGAACTGATTAGATTTTGGGGTCACGAGATCATAGGCCAAAGGTCAGAGGTCATGTTAGGTAAAAAAAAAAATACTGTTCCCTCGATGACTTGTGAACCCGTGATGGGATTCTGACCAAACTTGGTAAACTTATATAGAACTAGGGCATGCCCGTACTATATATAAGCTAGGACGTGCCCGTACGTGGGTGCCCGTTCCTTGCCAAAAAAAAAAAAAAAAAAAATTTTGTGTAGGGGTGTGTGTGTGTAAACATCCTAGGGCGTGCCCGTACGTGGGTGCAAAAAAACATGCGTGCAAACAACAACAACAAAAAAAAACTTTGAAACCACGTGGCAGTAACGACCACAGAACCCCCCCCCTCTATTTACATGAATGGTTTGGTCCATTCGCAACGACCACAGAACCCCCCCCTCTATTTACATGCAATGGTTTGGTCCATTCGCAATGCCAAAGCGAACGGCGAACGGCTAAATCGCCATAGCTCGGTAAGTACTTGTCCGATTAATTTCAAACCTTGAAAAGGCACATCCTCGGGTCCCCAGCAATATACCTGGCAAGTTTAAAGTATATCGGACCCGTGGTTGTCGAGAAACAGCGGTCACAGACAAACGTACAAACGTACAAACGTACAAACAAACACACAGAGATTACTGGAATTATAGATAGATGATGTAAGGATGAACTGGCTAGATTCTGGCGTCAAGAGGTTGGTCGGACAATGTTTTATTGTGTGTAGATTTAATATAAAGTCTCTCTAGTAGGGAATGTTTTATTGTGTGTAGATTTAATATAAAGTCTCTCTAGTAGGGAATGTTTTATTGTATGTAGATTTAATATAAAGTCTCTCCAGTAGGGAATGTTTTATTGTGTGTAGATTTAATATAAAGTCTCTCTCTGGTGGGGAATGTTTTATTGTGTGTAGATTTAATATAAAGTCTCTCTAGTAGGGAATGTTTTACTGTGTGTAGATTTAATATAAAGTCTCTCTAGGTGCACCAGCTTATATTAAATCTACACACAATAAAACATTCCCCAATAGAGAGACTTTATATTAAATCTACACACAATAAAACATTCCCTACTCGAGAGAGACTTTATATTAAATCTACACACAATAAAACATTCCCTACTAGAGAGACTTTATATTAAATCTACACACAATAAAACATTCCCTACTAGAGAGAGACTTTATATTAAATCTACACACAATAAAACATTCCCTACTAGAGAGAGACTTTATATTAAATCTACACACAATAAAACATTCCCTACTAGAGAGACTTTATATTAAATCTACACACAATAAAACATTCCCAACGAGAGAGAGACTTTATATTAAATCTACACACAATAAAACATTCCCTACTAGAGAGACTTTATATTAAATCTACACACAATAAAACATTCCCTACTAGAGAGAGACTTTATATTAAATCTACACACAATAAAACATTCCCTACTAGAGAGAGACTTTATATTAAATCTACACACAATAAAACATTCCCCACTAGAGAGAGACTTTATATTAAATCTACACACAATAAAACATTCCCTACTAGAGAGACTTTATATTAAATCTACACACAATAAAACATTCCCTACTAGAGAGAGACTTTATATTAAATCTACACACAATAAAACATTCCCTACTAGAGAGAGACTTTATATTAAATCTACACACAATAAAACATTCCCTACTAGAGAGAGACTTTATATTAAATCTACACACAATAAAACATTCCCTACTAGAGAGAGACTTTATATTAAATCTACATACAATAAAACATTCCCTACTAGAGAGACTTTATATTAAATCTACACACAATAAAACATTCCCTACTAGACAACAACAACAACAACATGCATTTTAAGGCAATTTTCCCTGCTAGAGCGGGGGTTAGCCTTGCGGTCCACATGACAATCTTCTCCATTTTGCCCTATTTTCTGCATCTCTCCTTGTTAACCCCCTTGCCCGCATTTCTTCTTCCACCATCTTTAGCCAAGTCTTTCTCGGTCTTCCCCGTCCTCTACTTCCTTCTACATTAACTTCCATCACTCTTCTCAACCAGTCACTTTCATCCTTCCTCAATACATGACCAAGCCATCTCAACCTGTTCCTCTTCACAGCATCAATCACAGGCAATATTCCCATCATCTTTCGCAATTCATCATTTGTCCTCCTCTCTCTCAACGATACTCCGCACATCCATCGAACCATTCGCATTTCCACCCTTTCCAGCCTTCGTTGCTGCTCTACGTTCATTACCCATGTCTCGCTCCCATAAATCATAACACTTCTCACACATGCAGCATACACCTTTCCCTTCAGCTTCAGCGACACTCTCCTCCTCATCAGCACGCCACTCAGTTCCCGAAACTTCTTCCATGCACATCTCACTCGAGCAACCGTTGCCGAGTCTGATCCACCTTCTCCATTCAGCATGTCTCCGAGGTAGCAAAATGTTTTCACACCTTCCAGCTTCACGCCATCTCCAAGATCCAACTCAACATTTCCTCCATCTGCAGCTCCCTCTGCGCACACCTTACATTTGAATGTAGCTGCCACACTGGTTAATGACCCTCTCAGACCACTACATTTTTGATGAACCCACTCAGCGCACATTGTACACTGAATGGAGTTCACTCCGACACCCTTCCTGCACACAGCACACGGCCACTTCCCAGTTCTTTCCACCTCACCACATGCTTTACCACTTGCCATCACCTTTGTCTTTCCGATATTCACCTTCAGACCTTTTGTCTCCATACATTCCTTCCACTTGTTCATCTTTTCCTTCAGTCCATCCATACTTTCCGCAATCAACACCAGATCATCTGCATACAACAACTCCCACGGTAAACCCTCCTTTACGTTCTGAGCCAGCACCTCCATCACAGCTACAAATAGTAGTGGACTTAGTACCGACCCCTGATGCACTCCCACCTTTACCTCAAACTCACCACTGTTCCCGTCCTTCGTCCTTACAGCTGTGCGTGCTCTTTTGTACATTGCCATCACTACTCTGATCAACCATTCCTCCACTCCTAACTTCCTCAATGCCCATGTCAATACTTTGCGTGGAACCCGATCGAATGCTTTCTCCAGATCAACAAACCCAAAAAACAACTTCTTCCTCTTCTCCATGTACTTCTCCTGCAACTGCCTCACAATGAAAAGCGCGTCTGTCATTCCTCTTGCTGGCATAAATCCAAACTGCATTTCGTCGATCTTCACTTTCTTCCTTATCCTCCTTTCCAACACCCTTTCCAATACCTTCATTCCATGCTCCAATAACTTTATCGCTCGGTACGAGCCACACTCCAGAGGGTCACCTTTCCCCTTGTATAGAGGGACGAGGGTACTCAGTTCCCAATCCACTGGAATGCGGCCTTCTTTCACCACCAGATTACAGATCTCTGTCATTCTCTTCACACCCCAACTTCCTGCTGCCTTCAACATATCTCCCACAACTCCCGTCGGCCCTCCCGCTTTTCCACTCTTCATTGCTTTTATCGCTTCCTCAACTTCCTTCTCAGTTATCTTCTCTGCCGGTCCTAAAACTGGGTTACTCTCTATGTTGCCATCCCATTCATTCTCTGTATTCAACAGCATTTCCATATATCTTTTCCATCTTCCTTTAATTCCATCTGGGTCGACAACGATTTGTCCCACTTCATCCTTCAAGCAACTCACCCCCATCACATCACACCTCTCTATCGCTATGTGCTTTGCAATCCTGAATACTGCTTTCTGACCCTCTTCCGAATCCAAGCGTTCTCCGACCATTTTCCTACATGCCTCCTGCGCCTTTGCTACCTCTTTCTTTGCAGCCTTCCTGGCTGCCTTATAACTTTCATGCGCTGCTGTTTCTGCTCCCGTACCCTTCGCCTTCTGCCACTCTTTGAACTTCTTCCTCTTCTCGTCAATCCTCTTTCCAACTTCAACATCCCACCACCATGTTTCCGAGTGCCTCGGTGGTCCTTTTGTCCATCCACATACCTCACCAACGGCTCCCAACAGACTAGCTTTCATTGACATCCAACCACTTTCAAGCTCAACCACATCATCCTCTACCCTACTCAGCCTCTCTTTTAATGCCTCCCTTACTGTCACCTCTTTCAACCTCCACACCTTCATTCTCGGTTGGTACTTCACCCGCCGAGCTCTCCTCGCACCTTTCACCCTTATGTCGCAGACAACCAAGTGGTGCTGTGAAACAGCCTCCTCACCCGGGATCACCTTTGTGTCCCGGAGGTGCCCCCTATCTCGCCTACGCACCATCAGGTAGTCAACGGTTGTCGTCGACCCACCTGACGTGTATGTAACAAGCTTATTGTCCTCTTTCTGGAACTGAGTATTACAAATCAACAAATCAGCTCCATCAGCAAACTCCAAAATCCTTTCACCTTCTCCATTTCTCACACATTCCCTACTAGAGAGACTTTATATTAAATTTACACACAATAAAACATTCCCTACTAGAGAGACTTTATATTAAATCTACACACAATAAAACATTCCCGACTAGAGAGACTTTATATTAAATCTACACACAATAAAACATTCCCTACTAGAGAGACTTTATATTAAATCTACACACAATAAAACATTCCCTACTAGAGAGACTTTATATTAAATCTACACACAATAAAACATTCCCTACTAGAGAGACTTTATATTAAATCTACACACAATAAAACATTCCCTACTAGAGAGACTTTATATTAAATCTACACACAATAAAACATTCCCTACTAGAGAGACTTTATATTAAATCTACACACAATAAAATTCCCTACTAGAGAGAGACTTTATATTAAATCTACACACAATAAAACATTCCCCACTAGAGAGACTTTATATAAAATCTACATACAATAAAACATTCCCTACTAGAGAGAGACTTTATATTAAATCTACACACAATAAAACAATCCCTACTAGAGAGACTTTATATTAAATCTACACACAATAAAACATTCCCTACTAGAGAGACTTTATATTAAATCTACACACAATAAAACATTCCCCACTAGAGAGACTTTATATTAAATCTACACACAATAAAACATTCCCTACTAGAGAGACTTTATATTAAATCTACACAAAATAAAACATTCCCTACTAGAGAGACTTTATATTAAATCTACACACAATAAAACATTCCCTACTAGAGAGACTTTATATTAAATCTACACACAAAAAAACATTCCTTACTAGAGAGACTTTATATTAAATCTACACACAATAAAACATTCCCTACTAGAGAGACTTTATATTAAATCTACACACAATAAAACATTCCCTACTAGAGAGACTTTATATTAAATCTACACACAATAAAACATTCCCTACTAGAGAGTGACTTTATATTAAATCTACACACAATAAAACAGTCTCTACTAGAGAGCGACTTTATATTAAATCTACACACAATAAAACATTCCCTACTAGAGAGAGACTTTATATTAAATCTACACACAATAAAACATTCCCTACTACAGAGACTTTATATTAAATCTACACACAATAAAACAATCTCTACTAGAGAGCGACTTTATATTAAATCTACACACAATAAAACAATCTCTACTAGAGAGCGACTTTATATTAAATCTACACACAATAAAACATTCCCTACTAGAGAGAGACTTTATATTAAATCTACACACAATAAAACATTCCCTACTAGAGAGACTTTATATTAAATCTACACACAATAAAACAATCTCTACTAGAAAGCGACTTTATATTAAATCTACACACAATAAAACATTCCCTACTAGAGAGAGACTTTATATTAAATCTACACACAATAAAACATTCCCTACTAGAGAGTGACTTTATATTAAATCTACACACAGTAAAACATTCCCTACTAGAGAGACTTTATATTAAATCTACACACAATAAAACATTCCCTACTAGAGAGACTTTATATTAAATCTACACACAATAAAACATTCCCTACTAGAGAGAGACTTTATATTAAATCTACATACAATAAAACATTCCCTATTGAGAGAGACTTTATATTAAATCTACACTCAATAAAACATTCCCTACTAGAGAGAGACTTTATATTAAATCTACACACAATAAAACATTCCCTACTAGAGAGACTTTATATTAAATCTACACACAATAAAACATTCCCTACTAGAGAGAGACTTTATATTAAATCTACACACAATAAAACATTCCCTACTAGAGAGAGACTTTATATTAAATCTACACACAATAAAACATTCCCTACTAGAGAGAGACTTTATATTAAATCTACACACAATAAAACATTCCCTACTAGAGAGACTTTATATTAAATCTACACACAATAAAACATTCCCTACTAGAGAGAGACTTTATATTATATCTACACACAATAAAACATTCCCTACTAGAGAGACTTTATATTAAATCTACACACAATAAAACATTCCCCACTAGAGAGACTTTATATTAAATCTACACACAATAAAACAATCTCTACTAGAGAGCGACTTTATATTATATCTACACACAATAAAACATTCCCTACTAGAGAGACTTTATATTAAATCTACACACAATAAAACATTTTCCACTAGAGAGACTTTATATTAAATCTACACACAATAAAACATTCCCTACTAGAGAGACTTTATATTAAATCTACACACAATAAAACATTCCCTACTAGAGAGACTTTATATTAAATCTACACACAATAAAACATTCCCCACTAGAGAGACTTTATATTAAATCTACACACAATAAAACATTCCCTACTAGAGAGACTTTATATTAAATCTACACACAATAAAACATTCCCTACTAGAGAGACTTTATATTAAATCTACACACAATAAAACATTCCCCACTAGAGAGACTTTATATTAAATCTACACACAATAAAACAATCTCTACTAGAGAGCGACTTTATATTATATCTACACACAATAAAACATTCCCTACTAGAGAGACTTTATATTAAATCTACACACAATAAAACATTCCCCACTAGAGAGACTTTATATTAAATCTACACACAATAAAACATTCCCCACTAGAGAGACTTTATATTAAATCTACACACAATAAAACATTCCCTACTAGAGAGACTTTATATTAAATCTACACACAATAAAACATTCCCTACTAGAGAGACTTTATATTAACTCTACACAAAATAAAACATTCCCTACTAGAGAGACTTTATATTAAATCTACACACAATAAAACATTCCCTACTAGAGAGAGACTTTATATTAAATCTACACACAATAAAACATTCCCTACTAGAGAGACTTTATATTAAATCTACACACAATAAAACATTCCCTACTAGAGAGTGACTTTACATTAAATCTACACACAATAAAACATTCCCGACTAGAGAGACTTTATATTAAATCTACACACAATAAAACATTCCCTACTAGAGAGAGACTTTATATTAAATCTACACACAATAAAACATTCCCTACTAGAGAGAGACTTTATATTAAATCTACACACAATAAAACATTCCCTACTAGAGAGACTTTATATTAAATCTACACACAATAAAACATTCCCTACTAGAGAGAGACTTTATATTAAATCTACACACAATAAAACATTCCCTACTAGAGAGAGACTTTATATTAAATCTACACACAATAAAACAATCTCTACTAGAGAGAGACTTTATATTATATCTTCACACAATAAAACATTCCCTACTAGAGAGAGACTTTATATTAAATCTACACACAATAAAACATTCCCTACTAGAGAGACTTTATATTAAATCTACACACAATAAAACATTCCCTACTAGAGAGAGACTTTATATTAAATCTACACACAATAAAACATTCCCTACTAGAGAGAGACTTTATATTAAATCTACACACAATAAAACAATCTCTACTAGAGAGCGACTTTATATTATATCTTCACACAATAAAACATTCCCTACTAGAGAGAGACTTTATATTAAATCTACATACAATAAAACATTACCTACTAGAGAGACTTTATATTAAATCCACACAAAATAAAACATTCCCTACGAGAGAGACTTTATATTAAATATACACACAATAAAACATTCCCTACTAGAGATTGACTTTATATTAAATCTACACACAATAAAACATTCCCTACTAGAGAGAGACTTTATATTAAATCTACACACAATAAAACATTCCCCACTGGAGAGACTTTATATTATATCTACACACAATAAAACATTCCCTACTAGAGAGTGACTTTATATTAAATCTACACACAATAAAACATTCCCTACTAGAGAGAGACTTTATATTAAATCTACACACAATAAAACATTCCCTCCTCGAGAGTGACTTTATATTATATCTACATACAATAAAACATTCCCTAATAGAGAGACTTTATATTAAATCTACACACAATAAAACATTCCCTAATAGAGAGACTTTATATTATATCTACACACAATAAAACATTCCCTAATAGAGAGACTTTATATTAAATCTACACACAATAAAACATTCCCTACTAGAGAGAGACTTTATATTAAATCTACACACAATAAAACATTCCCTACTAGAGAGAGACTTTATATTAAATCTACACACAATAAAACATTCCCCACTGGAGAGACTTTATATTAAATCTACACACAATAAAACATTCCCTACTAGAGAGTGACTTTATATTAAATCTACACACAATAAAACATTCCCTACTAGAGAGAGACTTTATATTAAATCTACACGCAATAAAACATTCCCTACTAGAGAGACTTTATATTAAATCTACACACAATAAAACATTCCCTACTAGAGAGACTTTATATTAAATCTACACACAATAAAACATTCCCTACTAGAGAGACTTTATATTAAATCTACACACAATAAAACATTCCCTACTAGAGAGACTTTATATTAAATCTACACACAATAAAACATTCTCTACTAGAGAGACTTTATATTAAATCTACACACAATAAAACATTCCCTACTCGAGAGTGACTTTATATTAAATCTACACACAATAAAACATTTCCTACTAGAGAGAGACTTTATATTAAATCTACACAGAATAAAACATTCCCTACTAGAGAGACTTTATATTAAATCTACACACAATAAAACATTCCCTACTAGAGAGACTTTATATTAAATCTACACACAATAAAACATTCCCTACTAGAGAGACTTTATATTAAATCTACACACAATAAAACATTCCCTACTAGAGAGTGACTTTATATTAAATCTACACACAATAAAACATTCCCTACTAGAGAGAGACTTTATATTAAATCTACACACAATAAAACATTCCCTACTAGAGAGCGACTTTATATTAAATCTACATACAATAAAACATTCCCTACTAGAGAGAGACTTTATATTAAATCTACACACAATAAAACATTCCCTACTAGAGAGCGACTTTATATTAAATCTACACACAATAAAACATTCCCTACTAGAGAGACTTTATATTAAATCTACACACAATAAAACATTCCCTACTAGAGAGAGACTTTATATTAAATCTACACACAATAAAACAATCTCTACTAGAGAGCGACTTTATATTATATCTACACACAATAAAACATTCCCTACTAGAGAGACTTTATATTAAATCTACACACAATAAAACATTCCCCACTAGAGAGACTTTATATTAAATCCACACACACAATAAAACATTCCCTACTAGAGAGACTTTATATTAAATCTACACACAATAAAACATTCCCTACGAGAGAGACTTTATATTAAATCTACACACAATAAAACATTCCCCACTAGAGAGACTTTATATTAAATCTACACACAATAAAACATTCCCTACTAGAGAGACTTTATATTAAATCTACACACAAGAAAACATTCCCTACGAGAGAGACTTTATATTAAATCTACACACAATAAAACATTCCCTACTAGAGAGACTTTATATTAAATCTACACACAATAAAACATTCCCTACTAGAGAGAGACTTTATATTAAATCTACACACAATAAAACAATCTCTACTAGAGAGCAACTTTATATTATATCTACACACAATAAAACATTCCCTACTAGAGAGACTTTATATTAAATCTACACACAATAAAACATTCCCTACTAGAGAGAGACTTTATATTAAATCTACACACAATAAAACATTCCCCACTAGAGAGACTTTATATTAAATCTACACAAAATAAAACATTCCCTACTAGAGAGACTTTATATTAAATCTACACACAATAAAACATTCCCTACGAGAGAGACTTTATATTAAATCTACACACAATAAAACATTCCCTACTAGAGAGCCTTTATATTAAATCTACACAAAATAAAACATTCCCTACTAGAGAGACTTTATATTAAATCTACACACAATAAAACATTCCCTACTAGAGAGACTTTATATTAAATCTACACACAATAAAACATTCCCTTCTAGAGAGTGACTTTATATTAAATCTACACACAATAAAACAATCTCTACTAGAGAACGACTTTATATTAAATCTACACACAATAAAACATTCCCTACTAGAGAGAGACTTTATATTAAATCTACACACAATAAAACATTCCCTACTAGAGAGACTTTATATTAAATCTACACACAATAAAACATTCCCTACTAGAGAGAGACTTTATATTAAATCTACACACAATAAAACAATCTCTACTAGAGAGCGACTTTATATTATATCTACACACAATAAAACATTCCCTACTAGAGAGAGACTTTATATTAAATCTACACACAATAAAACATTCCCTACTAGAGAGAGACTTTATATTAAATCTACACACAATAAAACATTCCCTACTAGAGAGACTTTATATTAAATCTACACACAATAAAACATTCCCTACTAGAGAGACTTTATATTAAATCTACACACAATAAAACATTCCCTACTAGAGAGAGACTTTATATTAAATCTACACACAATAAAACATTCCCCACTAGAGAGACTTTATATAAAATCTACATACAATAAAACATTCCCTACTAGAGAGAGACTTTATATTAAATCTACACACAATAAAACAATCTCTACTAGAGAGCGACTTTATATTATATCTACACACAATAAAACATTCCCTACTAGAGAGACTTTATATTAAATCTACACACAATAAAACATTCCCCACTAGAGAGACTTTATATTAAATCTACATACAATAAAACATTCCCTTCTAGAGAGAGACTTTATATTAAATCTACACACAATAAAACAATCTCTACTAGAGAGCGACTTTATATTATATCTACACACAATAAAACATTCCCTACTAGAGAGACTTTATATTAAATCTACACACAATAAAACATTCCCTACTAGAGAGAGACTTTATATTAAATCTACACACAATAAAACATTCCCCACTAGAGAGACTTTATATTAAATCTACACAAAATAAAACATTCCCTACTAGAGAGACTTTATATTAAATCTACACACAATAAAACATTCCCTACTAGAGAGACTTTATATTAAATCTACACACAATAAAACATTCCCTACTAGAGAGACTTTATATTAAATCTACACAAAATAAAACATTCCCTACTAGAGAGACTTTATATTAAATCTACACACAATAAAACATTCCCTACTAGAGAGACTTTATATTAAATCTACACACAATAAAACATTCCCTTTTAGAGAGTGACTTTATATTAAATCTACACACAATAAAACATTCCCTCCTAGAGAGAGACTTTATATTAAATCTACACACAATAAAACATTCCCCACTAGAGAGAGACTTTATATTAAATCTACATACAATAAAACATTCCCCACTAGAGAGAGACTTTATATTAAATCTACACACAATAAAACATTCCCTCCTAGAGAGAGACTTTATATTAAATCTACACACAATAAAACATTCCCTACTAGAGAGAGACTTTATATTAAATCTACACACAATAAAACATTCCCTCCTAGAGAGAGACTTTATATTAAATCTACATACAATAATACATTCCCTACTAGAGAGAGACTTTATATTAAATCTACACACAATAAAACATTCCCTCCTAGAGAGAGACTTTATATTAAATCTACACACAATAAAACATTCCCTACTAGAGAGAGACTTTATATTAAATCTACACACAATAAAACATTCCCTACTAGAGAGAGACTTTATATTAAATCTAAATACAATAAAACATTCCCTACTAGAGAGAGACTTTATATTAAATCTACACACAATAAAACATTCCCTACTAGAGAGACTTTATATTAAATCTACACAAAATAAAACATTCCCTACTAGAGAGACTTTATATTCAATCTACACACAATAAAACATTCCCTCCTAGAGAGAGACTTTATATTAAATCTACACAAAATAAAACATTCCCTACTAGAGAGAGACTTTATATTAAATCTACACACAATAAAACATTCCCTCCTAGAGAGAGACTTTATATTAAATCTACACAAAATAAAACATTCCCTACTAGAGAGACTTTATACTAATTCTACACAAAATAAAACATTCCCTACTAGAGAGAGACTTTATATTAAATCTACATACAATAAAACATTCCCTACTAGAGAGAGACTTTATATTAAATCTACACACAATAAAACATTCCCTCCTCGAGAGAGACTTTATATTAAATCTACACACAATAAAACATTCCCTCCTAGAGAGAGACTTTATATTAAATCTACACAAAATAAAACATTCCCTACTAGAGAGACTTTATACTAATTCTACACAAAATAAAACATTCCCTACTAGAGAGAGACTTTATATTAAATCTACACACAATAAAACATTCCCTCCTAGAGAGAGACTTTATATTAAATCTACATACAATAAAACATTCCCTACTAGAGAGAGACTTTATATTAAATCTACACACAATAAAACATTCCCTACTAGAGAGAGACTTTATATTAAATCTACACACAATAAAACATTCCCTCCTAGAGAGAGACTTTATATTAAATCTACACAAAATAAAACATTCCCTACTAGAGAGACTTTATACTAATTCTACACAAAATAAAACATTCCCTACTAGAGAGAGACTTTATATTAAATCTACACACAATAAAACATTCCCTCCTAGAGAGAGACTTTATATTAAATCTACACACAATAAAACATTCCCTACTAGAGAGAGACTTTATATTAAATCTACACACAATAAAACATTCCCTACTAGAGAGAGACTTTATATTAAATCTACACACAATAAAACATTCCCTACTCGAGAGAGACTTTATATTAAATCTACACACAATAAAACATTCCCTACTAGAGAGAGACTTTATATTAAATCTACATACAATAAAACATTCCCTACTAGAGAGAGACTTTATATTAAATCTACACACAATAAAACATTCCCTCCTAGAGAGAGACTTTATATTAAATCTACACACAATAAAACATTCCCTACTAGAGAGAGACTTTATATTAAATCTACACACAATAAAACATTCCCTACTAGAGAGACTTTATATTAAATCTACACAAAATAAAACATTCCCTACGAGAGAGACTTTATATTAAATCTACACACAATAAAACATTCCCTACTAGAGAGAGACTTTATATTAAATCTACACACAATAAAACATTCCCTACTAGAGAGACTTTATATTAAATCTACACACAATAAAACATTCCCTACTAGAGAGACTTTATATTAATTCTACACAAAATAAAACATTCCCTACTAGAGAGAGACTTTATATTAAATCTACACACAATAAAACATTCCCTACTAGAGAGACTTTATATTAAATCTACACACAATAAAACATTCCCTACTAGAGAGAGACTTTATATTAAATCTACACACAATAAAACATTCCCTACTAGAGAGACTTTATATTAAATCTACACACAATAAAACATTCCCTACTAGAGAGACTTTATATTAATTCTACACAAAATAAAACATTCCCTACGAGAGAGACTTTATATTAAATCTACACACAATAAAACATTCCCGACTGGAGAGAGACTTTATATTAAATATACACACAATAAAACATTCCCTACTAGAGAGAGACTTTATATTACATCTACACACAATAAAACATTCCCTCCTAGAGAGAGACTTTATATTAAATCTACACAAAATAAAACATTCCCTACGAGAGAGTGACTTTATATTAAATCTACACACAATAAAACATTCCCTCCTAGAGAGAGACTTTATATTAAATCTACACACAATAAAACATTCCCTACTAGAGAGAGACTTTATATTAAATCTACACACAATAAAACATTCCCTCCTAGAGAGAGATTTTATATTAAATCTACACAAAATAAAACATTCCCTACTAGAGAGACTTGATATTAAATCTTCACAAAATAAAACATTCCCTACTAGAGAGACTTTATATTAAATCTACACAAAACAAAACATTCCCTACTAGAGAGACTTTATATTAAATCTACACACAATAAAACATTCCCTACTAGAGAGAGACTTTATATTAAATCTACACACAATAAAACATTCCCTACTAGAGAGAGACTTTATATTAAATCTACACACAATAAAACATTCCCTCCTAGACAGAGACTTTATATTAAATCTACACACAATAAAACATTCCCTACTCGAGAGAGACTTTATATTAAATCTACACACAATAAAACATTCCCTCCTAGAGAGAGACTTTATATTAAATCTACACACAATAAAACATTCCCTCCTAGAGAGAGACTTTATATTAAATCTACACACAATAAAACATTCCCTACTAGAGAGAGACTTTATATTAAATCTACACACAATAAAACATTCCCTACTAGAGAGACTTTATATTAAATCTACACAAAATAAAACATTCCCTACTAGAGAGAGACTTTATATTAAATCTACACACAATAAAACATTCCCTACTAGAGAGACTTTATATTAAATCTACACAAAATAAAACATTCCCTACTAGAGAGACTTTATATTAAATCTACACACAATAAAACATTCCCTACTAGAGAGACTTTATATTACATCTACACACAATAAAACATTCCCTACTAGAGAGAGACTTTATATTAAATCTACACACAATAAAACATTCCCTACCAGAGAGACTTTATATTAAATCTACACACAATAAAACATTCCCTACTAGAGAGACTTTATATTAAATCTACACACAATAAAACATTCCCTCCTAGAGAGAGACTTTATATTAAATCTACACAAAATAAAACATTCCCTACTAGAGAGACTTTATATTAATTCTACACAAAATAAAACATTCCCTACTAGAGAGAGACTTTATATTAAATCTACATACAATAAAACATTCCCTACTAGAGAGAGACTTTATATTAAATCTACACACAATAAAACATTCCCTCCTAGAGAGAGACTTTATATTAAATCTACACACAATAAAACATTCCCTACTAGAGAGAGACTTTATATTAAATCTACACACAATAAAACATTCCCTCCAAGAGAGAGACTTTATATTAAATCTACACAAAATAAAACATTCCCTACTAGAGAGAGACTTTATATTAAATCTACATACAATAAAACATTCCCTACTAGAGAGAGACTTTATATTAAATCTACACACAATAAAACATTCCCTACTAGAGAGAGACTTTATATTAAATCTACATACAATAAAACATTCCCTACTAGAGAGAGACTTTATATTAAATCTACATACAATAAAACATTCCCTACTAGAGAGAGACTTTATATTAAATCTACACAAAATAAAACATTCCCTACTTGAGAGAGACTTTATATTAAATCTACACACAATAAAACATTCCCCACTAGAGAGAGACTTTATATTAAATCTACACACAATAAAACATTCCCTACTAGAGAGAGACTTTATATTAAATCTACACACAATAAAACATTCCCTCCTCGAGAGAGACTTTATATTAAATCTACACACAATAAAACATTCCCTACTAGAGAGAGACTTTATATTAAATCTACACACAATAAAACATTCCCTACTAGAGAGAGACTTTATATTAAATCTACACACAATAAAACATTCCCTACTAGAGAGAGACTTTATATTAAATCTACACACAATAAAACATTCCCTACTAGAGAGAGACTTTATATTAAATCTACACACAATAAAACATTCCCTACTAGAGAGAGACTTTATATTAAATCTACACACAATAAAACACTCCCTACTTGAGAGAGACTTTATATTAAATCTACATACAATAAAACATTCCCTACTAGAGAGAGACTTTATATTACATCTACACACAATAAAACATTCCCTACTAGAGAGAGACTTTATATTAAATCTACACACAATAAAACATTCCCTACAAGAGAGAGACTTTATATTAAATCTACACACAATAAAACACTCCCTACTTGAGAGAGACTTTATATTAAATCTACACACAATAAAACACTCCCTACTTGAGAGAGACTTTATATTAAATCTACACACAATAAAACATTCCCTTCTAGAGAGAGACATTATATTAAATCTACACACAATAAAACATTCCCTACTAGAGAGAGACTTTATATTAAATCTACATACAATAAAACACTCCCTACTTGAGAGAGACTTTATATTAAATCTACACACAATAAAACACTCCCTACTAGAGAGAGACTTTATATTAAATCTACACACAATAAAACACTCCCTACTTGAGAGAGACTTTATATTAAATCTACACACAATAAAACACTCCCTACTTGAGAGAGACTTTATATTAAATCTACACACAATAAAACACTCCCTACTTGAGAGAGACTTTATATTAAATCTACACACAATAAAACATTCCCTACTAGAGAGAGACTTTATATTAAATCTACACACAATAAAACATTCCCTACTTGAGAGAGACTTTATATTAAATCTACACACAATAAAACATTCCCTACTAGAGAGAGACTTTATATTACATCTACACACAATAAAACATTCCCTACTAGAGAGAGACTTTATATTAAATCTACACACAATAAAACATTCCCTACTAGAGAGAGACTTTATATTATATCTACACACAATAAAACATTCCCTACTAGAGAGAGACTTTATATTACATCTACACACAATAAAACACTCCCTACTTGAGAGAGACTTTATATTACATCTACATACAATAAAACACTCCCTACTTGAGAGAGACTTTATATTAAATCTACACACAATAATACACTCCCTACTAGAGAGAGACTTTATATTAAATCTACACACAATAAAACACTCCCTACTAGAGAGAGACTTTATATTAAATCTACACACAATAAAACACTCCCTACTTGAGAGAGACTTTATATTAAATCTACACACAATAAAACATTCCCTACTAGAGAGAGACTTTATATTAAATCTACATACAATAAAACATTCCCTACTAGAGAGAGACTTTATATTAAATCTACACACAATAAAACATTCCCTACTAGAGAGAGACTTTATATTACATCTACACACAATAAAACATTCCCTACTAGAGAGAGACTTTATATTACATCTACACACAATAAAACACTCCCTACTTGAGGGAGACTTTATATTACATCTACATACAAAAAAACACTCCCTACTAGAGAGAGACTTTATATTAAATCTACACACAATAAAACATTCCCTACTAGAGAGAGACTTTATATTACATCTACACACAATAAAACACTCCCTACTTGAGAGAGACTTTATATTACATCTACACACAATAAAACACTCCCTACTTGAGAGAGACTTTATATTACATCTACACACAATAAAACATTCCCTACTAGAGAGAGACTTTATATTAAATCTACACACAATAAAACATTCCCTACTAGAGAGAGACTTTATATTACATCTACATACAAAAAAACACTCCCTACTTGAGAGAGACTTTATATTACATCTACACACAATAAAACACTCCCTACTTGAGAGAGACTTTATATTACATCTACACACAATAAAACATTCCCTACTAGAGAGAGACTTTATATTAAATCTACACACAATAAAACATTCCCTACTAGAGAGAGACTTTATATTAAATCTACACACAATAAAACATTCCCTACTAGAGAGAGACTTTATATTAAATCTACACACAATAAAACATTCCCTCCTAGAGAGAGACTTTATATTAAATCTACACACAATAAAACATTCCCTACTAGAGAGAGACTTTATATTAAATCTACACACAATAAAACACTCCCTACTAGAGAGAGACTTTATATTAAATCTACACACAATAAAACATTCCCTACTAGAGAGAGACTTTATATTAAATCTACACACAATAAAACATTCCCTACTAGAGAGAGACTTTATATTAAATCTACACACAATAAAACACTCCCTACTTGAGAGAGACTTTATATATTAAATCTACATACAATAAAACATTCCCTACTAGAGAGAGACTTTATATATTAAATCTACACACAATAAAACATTCCCTACTAGAGAGAGACTTTATATTAAATCTACACACAATAAAACACTCCCTACTTGAGAGAGACTTTATATTAAATCTACACACAATAAAACACTCCCTACTTGAGAGAGACTTTATATTAAATCTACACACAATAAAACATTCCCTACTAGAGAGAGACTTTATATTAAATCTACACACAATAAAACATTCCCTACTAGAGAGAGACTTTATATTAAATCTACACACAATAAAACATTCCCTACTAGAGAGAGACTTTATATTAAATCTACACACAATAAAACATTCCCTACTAGAGAGAGACTTTATATTAAATCTACACACAATAAAACATTCCCTCCTAGAGAGAGACTTTCTATTACATCTACACACAATAAAACATTCCCTCCTAGAGAGAGACTTTATATTAAATCTACACACAATAAAACATTCCCTACTAGAGAGAGACTTTATATTAAATCTACACACAATAAAACATGCCCTACTAGAGAGAGACTTTATATTAAATCTACACACAATAAAACATTCCCTACTTGAGAGAGACTTTATATTAAATCAACACACAATAAAACATTCCCTACTAGAGAGAGACTTTATATTAAATCTACACACAATAAAACATTCCCTACTAGAGAGAGACTTTATATTAAATCTACACACAATAAAACATTCCCTCCTAGAGAGAGACTTTATATTACATCTACACACAATAAAACATTCCCTACTAGAGAGAGACTTTATATTAAATCTACACACAATAAAACATTCCCTCCTAGAGAGAGACTTTATATTACATCTACACACAATAAAACATTCCCTACTAGAGAGAGACTTTATATTAAATCTACACACAATAAAACATTCCCTCCTAGAGAGAGACTTTCTATTACATCTACACACAATAAAACATTCCCTCCTAGAGAGAGACTTTATATTAAATCTACACACAATAAAACATTCCCTACTAGAGAGAGACTTTATATTAAATCTACACACAATAAAACATGCCCTACTAGAGAGAGACTTTATATTAAATCTACACACAATAAAACATTCCCTACTTGAGAGAGACTTTATATTAAATCAACACACAATAAAACATTCCCTACTAGAGAGAGACTTTATATTAAATCTACACACAACAAAACATTCCCTACTAGAGAGAGACTTTATATTAAATCTACACACAATAAAACATTCCCTCCTAGAGAGAGACTTTCTATTACATCTACACACAATAAAACATTCCCTCCTAGAGAGAGACTTTATATTAAATCTACACACAATAAAACATTCCCTACTAGAGAGAGACTTTATATTAAATCTACACACAATAAAACATGCCCTACTAGAGAGAGACTTTATATTAAATCTACACACAATAAAACATTCCCTACTTGAGAGAGACTTTATATTAAATCAACACACAATAAAACATTCCCTACTAGAGAGAGACTTTATATTAAATCTACACACAATAAAACATTCCCTACTAGAGAGAGACTTTATATTAAATCTACACACAATAAAACATTCCCTCCTAGAGAGAGACTTTATATTACATCTACACACAATAAAACATTCCCTACTAGAGAGAGACTTTATATTAAATCTACACACAATAAAACATTCCCTCCTAGAGAGAGACTTTATATTACATCTACACACAATAAAACATTCCCTACTAGAGAGAGACTTTATATTAAATCTACACACAATAAAACATTCCCTACTAGAGAGAGACTTTATATTAAATCTACACACAATAAAACATTCCCTACTAGAGAGAGACTTTATATTAAATCTACACACAATAAAACATTCCCTACTAGAGAGAGACTTTATATTAAATCTACACACAATAAAACATTCCCTACTAGAGAGAGACTTTATATTAAATCTACACACAATAAAACATTCCCTACTAGAGAGAGACTTTATATTAAATCTACACACAATAAAACATTCCCTACTAGAGAGAGACTTTATATTAAATCTACACACAATAAAACATTCCCTACTAGAGAGAGACTTTATATTAAATCTACACACAATAAAACATTCCCTACTAGAGAGAGACTTTATATTAAATCTACACACAATAAAACATTCCCTACTAGAGAGAGACTTTATATTAAATCTACACACAATAAAACATTCCCTACTAGAGAGAGACTTTATATTAAATCTACACACAATAAAACATTCCCTACTAGAGAGAGACTTTATATTAAATCTACACACAATAAAACATTCCCTACTAGAGAGAGACTTTATATTAAATCTACACACAATAAAACATTCCCTACTAGAGAGAGACTTTATATTAAATCTACATACAATAAAACATTCCCTACTAGAGAGAGACTTTATATTAAATCTACACACAATAAAACATTCCCTACTAGAGAGAGACTTTATATTAAATCTACACACAATAAAACATTCCCTACTAGAGAGAGACTTTATATTAAATCTACACACAATAAAACATTCCCTACTAGAGAGAGACTTTATATTAAATCTACACACAATAAAACATTCCCTACTAGAGAGAGACTTTATATTAAATCTACACACAATAAAACATTCCCTACTAGAGAGAGACTTTATATTAAATCTACATACAATAAAACATTCCCTCCTAGAGAGAGACTTTATATTACATCTACACACAATAAAACATTCCCTACTAGAGAGAGACTTTATATTAAATCTACACACAATAAAACATTCCCTACTAGAGAGAGACTTTATATTAAATCTACACAAAATAAAACATTCCCTACTAGAGAGAGACTTTATATTAAATCTACACACAATAAAACATTCCCTACTAGAGAGAGACTTTATATTAAATCTACACACAATAAAACATTCCCTACTAGAGAGAGACTTTATATTAAATCTACACACAATAAAACATTCCCTACTTGAGAGAGACTTTATATTAAATCTACACACAATAAAACATTCCCTACTAGAGAGAGACTTTATATTAAATCTACACACAATAAAACATTCCCTACTAGAGAGAGACTTTATATTAAATCTACACACAATAAAACATTCCCTACTAGAGAGAGACTTTATATTAAATCTACACACAATAAAACATTCCCTACTAGAGAGAGACTTTATATTAAATCTACACACAATAAAACATTCCCTACTAGAGAGAGACTTTATATTAAATCTACACACAATAAAACATTCCCTACTAGAGAGAGACTTTATATTAAATCTACACACAATAAAACATTCCCTACTAGAGAGAGACTTTATATTAAATCTACACACAATAAAACATTCCCTCCTAGAGAGAGACTTTATATTAAATCTACACACAATAAAACATTCCCTACTAGAGAGAGACTTTATATTAAATCTACACACAATAAAACATTCCCTACGAGAGAGAGACTTTATATTAAATCTACACACAATAAAACATTCCCTACTAGAGAGAGACTTTATATTAAATCTACACACAATAAAACATTCCCTACTAGAGAGAGACGTTATATTAAATCTACACACAATAAAACATTCCCTACTAGAGAGACTTTATATTAAATCTACACACAATAAAACATTCCCTACTAGAGAGAGACTTTATATTAAATCTACACACAATAAAACATTCCCTACTAGAGAGAGACTTTATATTAAATCTACACACAATAAAACATTCCCTACTAGAGAGAGACTTTATATTAAATCTACATACAATAAAACATTCCCTACTAGAGAGAGACTTTATATTAAATCTACATACAATAAAACATTCCCTGCTAGAGAGAGACTTTATATTAAATCTACACACAATAAAATATTCCCTACTAGAGAGAGACTTTATATTAAATCTACACACAATAAAACACTCCCTACTTGAGAGAGACTTTATATTAAATCTACATACAATAAAACATTCCCTACTAGAGAGAGACTTTATATTAAATCTACATACAATAAAACATTCCCTACTAGAGAGAGACTTTATATTAAATCTACACACAATAAAACATTCCCTACTAGAGAGACTTTATATTAAATCTACACACAATAAAACATTCCCTACTAGAGAGACTTTATATTAAATCTACACACAATAAAACATTCCCTACTAGAGAGACTTTATATTAAATCTACACACAATAAAACATTCCCTACTAGAGAGACTTTATATTAAATCTACACACAATAAAACATTCCCTACTAGAGAGACTTTATATTAAATCTACACACAATAAAACATTCCCTACTAGAGAGAGACTTTATATTAAATCTACATACAATAAAACATTCCCTACTAGAGAGAGACTTTATATTAAATCTACACACAATAAAACATTCCCTACTAGAGAGAGACTTTATATTAAATCTACATACAATAAAACATTCCCTACTAGAGAGACTTTATATTAAATCTACATACAATAAAACATTCCACACTAGAGAGAGACTTTATATTAAATCTACACACAATAAAACATTCCCTACTAGAGAGAGACTTTATATTAAATCTACACACAATAAAACATTCCCTACTAGAGAGACTTTATATTAAATCTACACACAATAAAACATTCCCTACTAGAGAGACTTTATATTAAATCTACACACAATAAAACATTCCCTACTAGAGAGAGACTTTATATTAAATCTACATACAATAAAACATTCCCTACTAGAGAGACTTTATATTAAATCTACACACAATAAAACATTCCCTACTAGAGAGACTTTATATTAAATCTACACACAATAAAACATTCCCTACTAGAGAGAGACTTTATATTAAATCTACATACAATAAAACATTCCCTACTAGAGAGACTTTATATTAAATCTACATACAATAAAACATTCCACACTAGAGAGAGACTTTATATTAAATCTACACACAATAAAACATTCCCTACTAGAGAGACTTTATATTAAATCTACACAAAATAAAACATTCCCTCCTAGAGAGACTTTATATTAAATCTACACACAATAAAACATTCCCTACTAGAGAGAGACTTTATATTAAATCTACACGCAATAAAACATTCCCTACTAGAGAGACTTTATATTAAATCTACACACAATAAAACATTCCCTACTAGAGAGACTTTATATTAAATCTACACACAATAAAACATTCCCTACTAGAGAGACTTTATATTAAATCTACACACAATAAAACATTCCCTACTAGAGAGACTTTATATTAAATCTACACACAATAAAACATTCTCTACTAGAGAGACTTTATATTAAATCTACACACAATAAAACATTCCCTACGAGAGAGTGACTTTATATTAAATCTACACACAATAAAACATTCCCTACTAGAGAGAGACTTCATATTAAATCTACACAGAATAAAACATTCCCTACTAGAGAGACTTTATATTAAATCTACACACAATAAAACATTCCCTACTAGAGAGACTTTATATTAAATCTACACACAATAAAACATTCCCTACGAGAGAGACTTTATATTAAATCTACACACAATAAAACATTCCCTACTAGAGAGTGACTTTATATTAAATCTACACACAATAAAACATTCCCTACTAGAGAGAGACTTTATATTAAATCTACACACAATAAAACATTCCCTACTAGAGAGCGACTTTATATTAAATCTACATACAATAAAACATTCCCTACTAGAGAGAGACTTTATATTAAATCTACACACAATAAAACATTCCCTACTAGAGAGCGACTTTATATTAAATCTACACACAATAAAACATTCCCTACTAGAGAGACTTTATATTAAATCTACACACAATAAAACATTCCCTACTAGAGAGAGACTTTATATTAAATCTACACACAATAAAACAATCTCTACTAGAGAGCGACTTTATATTATATCTACACACAATAAAACATTCCCTACTAGAGAGACTTTATATTAAATCTACACACAATAAAACATTCCCCACTAGAGAGACTTTATATTAAATCCACACACACAATAAAACATTCCCTACTAGAGAGACTTTATATTAAATCTACACACAATAAAACATTCCCTACTAGAGAGACTTTATATTAAATCTACACACAATAAAACATTCCCCACTAGAGAGACTTTATATTAAATCTACACACAATAAAACATTCCCTACTAGAGAGACTTTATATTAAATCTACACACAAGAAAACATTCCCTACTAGAGAGACTTTATATTAAATCTACACACAATAAAACATTCCCTACTAGAGAGACTTTATATTAAATCTACACACAATAAAACATTCCCTACTAGAGAGAGACTTTATATTAAATCTACACACAATAAAACAATCTCTACTAGAGAGCGACTTTATATTATATCTACACACAATAAAACATTCCCTACTAGAGAGACTTTATATTAAATCTACACACAATAAAACATTCCCTACTAGAGAGAGACTTTATATTAAATCTACACACAATAAAACATTCCCCACTAGAGAGACTTTATATTAAATCTACACAAAATAAAACATTCCCTACTAGAGAGACTTTATATTAAATCTACACACAATAAAACATTCCCTACTAGAGAGACTTTATATTAAATCTACACACAATAAAACATTCCCTACTAGAGAGCCTTTATATTAAATCTACACAAAATAAAACATTCCCTACTAGAGAGACTTTATATTAAATCTACACACAATAAAACATTCCCTACTAGAGAGACTTTATATTAAATCTACACACAATAAAACATTCCCTTCTAGAGAGTGACTTTATATTAAATCTACACACAATAAAACAATCTCTACTAGAGAGCGACTTTATATTAAATCTACACACAATAAAACATTCCCTACTAGAGAGAGACTTTATATTAAATCTACACACAATAAAACATTCCCTACTAGAGAGACTTTATATTAAATCTACACACAATAAAACATTCCCTACTAGAGAGAGACTTTATATTAAATCTACACACAATAAAACAATCTCTACTAGAGAGCGACTTTATATTATATCTACACACAATAAAACATTCCCTACTAGAGAGAGACTTTATATTAAATCTACACACAATAAAACATTCCCTACTAGAGAGAGACTTTATATTAAATCTACACACAATAAAACATTCCCTACTAGAGAGACTTTATATTAAATCTACACACAATAAAACATTCCCTACTAGAGAGACTTTATATTAAATCTACACACAATAAAACATTCCCTACTAGAGAGAGACTTTATATTAAATCTACACACAATAAAACATTCCCCACTAGAGAGACTTTATATAAGATCTACATACAATAAAACATTCCCTACTAGAGAGAGACTTTATATTAAATCTACACACAATAAAACAATCTCTACTAGAGAGCGACTTTATATTATATCTACACACAATAAAACATTCCCTACTAGAGAGACTTTATATTAAATCTACACACAATAAAACATTCCCCACTACAGAGACTTTATATTAAATCTACATACAATAAAACATTCCCTTCTAGAGAGAGACTTTATATTAAATCTACACACAATAAAACAATCTCTACTAGAGAGCGACTTTATATTATATCTACACACAATAAAACATTCCCTACTAGAGAGACTTTATATTAAATCTACACACAATAAAACATTCCCTACTAGAGAGAGACTTTATATTAAATCTACACACAATAAAACATTCCCCACTAGAGAGACTTTATATTAAATCTACACAAAATAAAACATTCCCTACTAGAGAGACTTTATATTAAATCTACACACAATAAAACATTCCCTACTAGAGAGACTTTATATTAAATCTACACACAATAAAACATTCCCTACTAGAGAGACTTTATATTAAATCTACACAAAATAAAACATTCCCTACTAGAGAGACTTTATATTAAATCTACACACAATAAAACATTCCCTACTAGAGAGACTTTATATTAAATCTACACACAATAAAACATTCCCTTTTAGAGAGTGACTTTATATTAAATCTACACACAATAAAACATTCCCTCCTAGAGAGAGACTTTATATTAAATCTACACACAATAAAACATTCCCCACTAGAGAGAGACTTTATATTAAATCTATACACAATAAAACATTCCCTCCTAGAGAGAGACTTTATATTAAATCTACATACAATAAAACATTCCCCACTAGAGAGAGACTTTATATTAAATCTACACACAATAAAACATTCCCTCCTAGAGAGAGACTTTATATTAAATCTACACACAATAAAACATTCCCTACTAGAGAGAGACTTTATATTAAATCTACACACAATAAAACATTCCCTCCTAGAGAGAGACTTTATATTAAATCTACATACAATAAAACATTCCCTACTAGAGAGAGACTTTATATTAAATCTACACACAATAAAACATTCCCTCCTAGAGAGAGACTTTATATTAAATCTACACACAATAAAACATTCCCTACTAGAGAGAGACTTTATATTAAATCTACACACAATAAAACATTCCCTACTAGAGAGAGACTTTATATTAAATCTACATACAATAAAATATTCCCTACTAGAGAGAGACTTTATATTAAATCTACACACAATAAAACATTCCCTACTAGAGAGAGACTTTATATTAAATCTACATACAATAAAACATTCCCTACTAGAGAGAGACTTTATATTAAATCTACACACAATAAAACATTCCCTACTAGAGAGACTTTATATTAAATCTACACAAAATAAAACATTCCCTTCTAGAGAGACTTTATATTCAATCTACACACAATAAAACATTCCCTCCTAGAGAGAGACTTTATATTAAATCTACACAAAATAAAACATTCCCTACTAGAGAGAGACTTTATATTAAATCTACACACAATAAAACATTCCCTCCTAGAGAGAGACTTTATATTAAATCTACACAAAATAAAACATTCCCTACTAGAGAGACTTTATACTAATTCTACACAAAATAAAACATTCCCTACTAGAGAGAGACTTTATATTAAATCTACATACAAAAAAACATTCCCTACTAGAGAGAGACTTTATATTAAATCTACACACAATAAAACATTCCCTCCTAGAGAGAGACTTTATATTAAATCTACACACAATAAAACATTCCCTACTAGAGAGAGACTTTATATTAAATCTACACACAATAAAACATTCCCTACTAGAGAGAGACTTTATATTAAATCTACACACAATAAAACATTCCCTACTAGAGAGAGACTTTATATTAAATCTACACACAATAAAACATTCCCTACTAGAGAGAGACTTTATATTAAATCTACATACAATAAAACATTCCCTACTAGAGAGAGACTTTATATTAAATCTACACACAATAAAACATTCCCTCCTAGAGAGAGACTTTATATTAAATCTACACACAATAAAACATTCCCTACTAGAGAGAGACTTTATATTAAATCTACACACAATAAAACATTCCCTACTAGAGAGACTTTATATTAAATCTACACAAAATAAAACATTCCCTACTAGAGAGACTTTATATTAAATCTACACACAATAAAACATTCCCTACTAGAGAGAGACTTTATATTAAATCTACACAAAATAAAACATTCCCTACTAGAGAGACTTTATATTAATTCTACACAAAATAAAACATTCCCTACTAGAGAGACTTTATATTAAATCTACACACAATAAAACATTCCCTACTAGAGAGACTTTATATTAAATCTACACACAATAAAACATTCCCTACTAGAGAGACTTTATATTAATTCTACACAAAATAAAACATTCCCTACTAGAGAGACTTTATATTAAATCTACACACAATAAAACATTCCCTACTAGAGAGACTTTATATTAAATCTACACACAATAAAACATTCCCTACTAGAGAGAGACTTTATATTAAATCTACACACAATAAAACATTCCCTACTAGAGAGACTTTATATTAAATCTACACACAATAAAACATTCCCTACTAGAGAGACTTTATATTAATTCTACACAAAATAAAACATTCCCTACTAGAGAGAGACTTTAAATTAAATCTACACACAATAAAACATTCCCGACTGGAGAGAGACTTTATATTAAATCTACACACAATAAAACATTCCCTACTAGAGAGAGACTTTATATTACATCTACACACAATAAAACATTCCCTCCTAGAGAGAGACTTTATATTAAATCTACACAAAATAAAACATTCCCTACTAGAGAGTGACTTTATATTAAATCTACACACAATAAAACATTCCCTCCTAGAGAGAGACTTTATATTAAATCTACACACAATAAAACATTCCCTACGAGAGAGAGACTTTATATTAAATCTACACACAATAAAACATTCCCTCCTAGAGAGAGACTTTATATTAAATCTACACAAAATAAAACATTCCCTACCAGAGAGACTTGATATTAAATCTACACAAAATAAAACATTCCCTACTAGAGAGACTTTATATTAAATCTACACAAAATAAAACATTCCCTACTAGAGAGACTTTATATTAAATCTACACACAATAAAACATTCCCTACTAGAGAGAGACTTTATATTAAATCTACACACAATAAAACATTCCCTACTAGAGAGACTTTATATTAAATCTACACACAATAAAACATTCCCTACTAGAGAGACTTTATATTAAATCTACACACAATAAAACATTCCCTACTAGAGAGACTTTATATTAAATCTACACAAAATAAAACATTCCCTACTAGAGAGAGACTTTATATTAAATCTACACACAATAAAACATTCCCTACTAGAGAGACTTTATATTACATCTACACACAATAAAACATTCCCTACTAGAGAGAGACTTTATATTAAATCTACACACAATAAAACATTCCCTCCTCGAGAGAGACTTTATATTAAATCTACACACAATAAAACATTCCCTACTAGAGAGAGACTTTATATTAAATCTACACACAATAAAACATTCCCTCCTAGAGAGAGACTTTATATTAAATCTACACACAATAAAACATTCCCTCCTAGAGAGAGACTTTATATTAAATCTACACACAATAAAACATTCCCTACTAGAGAGAGACTTTATATTAAATCTACACACAATAAAACATTCCCTACTAGAGAGACTTTATATTAAATCTACACAAAATAAAACATTCCCTACTAGAGAGAGACTTTATATTAAATCTACACACAATAAAACATTCCCTACTAGAGAGACTTTATATTAAATCTACACAAAATAAAACATTCCCTACTAGAGAGACTTTATATTATATCTACACACAATAAAACATTCCCTCCTATAGAGAGACTTTATATTAAATCTACACAAAATAAAACATTCCCTACTAGAGAGACTTTATATTAATTCTACACAAAATAAAACATTCCCTTCTAGAGAGAGACTTTATATTAAATCTACATACAATAAAACATTCCCTACTAGAGAGAGACTTTATATTAAATCTACACACAATAAAACATTCCCTACTAGAGAGAGACTTTATATTAAATCTACACACAATAAAACATTCCCTCCTAGAGAGAGACTTTATATTAAATCTACACACAATAAAACATTCCCTACTAGAGAGAGACTTTATATTAAATCTACACACAATAAAACATTCCCTCCTAGAGAGAGACTTTATATTAAGTCTACACAAAATAAAACATTCCCTACTAGAGAGAGACTTTATATTAAATCTACATACAATAAAACATTCCCTACTAGAGAGAGACTTTATATTAAATCTACACACAATAAAACATTCCCTACTAGAGAGAGACTTTATATTAAATCTACATACAATAAAACATTCCCTACTAGAGAGAGACTTTATATTAAATCTACATACAATAAAACATTCCCTACTAGAGAGAGACTTTATATTAAATCTACACAAAATAAAACTTTCCCTACTAGAGAGAGACTTTATATTAAATCTACACACAATAAAACATTCCCTACTAGAGAGGGACTTTATATTAAATCTACACACAATAAAACATTCCCTCCTAGAGAGAGACTTTATATTAAATCTACACACAATAAAACATTCCCTACTAGAGAGAGACTTTATATTAAATCTACACACAATAAAACATTCCCTACTAGAGAGAGACTTTATATTAAATCTACACACAATAAAACATTCCCTACTAGAGAGAGACTTTATATTAAATCTACACACAATAAAACATTCCCGACTGGAGAGAGACTTTATATTAAATCTACACACAATAAAACATTCCCTACTAGAGAGAGACTTTATATTACATCTACACACAATAAAACATTCCCTACTAGAGAGAGACTTTATATTAAATCTACACACAATAAAACATTCCCTACTAGAGAGAGACTTTATATTAAATCTACACACAATAAAACATTCCACACTAGAGAGAGACTTTATATTAAATCTACACACAATAAAACATTCCCTACTAGAGAGAGACTTTATATTAAATCTATACACAATAAAACATTCCCTACTAGAGAGAGACTTTATATTAAATCGACACACAATAAAACATTCCCTACTAGAGAGAGACTTTATATTAAATCTACATACAATAAAACATTCCCTACTAGAGAGAGACTTTATATTACATCTACACACAATAAAACATTCCCTACTAGAGAGAGACTTTATATTAAATCTACACACAATAAAACATTCCCTACTAGAGAGAGACTTTATATTAAATCTACATACAATAAAACATTCCCTACTAGAGAGAGACTTTATATTAAATCTACACACAATAAAACATTCCCTACTAGAGAGAGACTTTATATTAAATCTACACACAATAAAACACTCCCTACTTGAGAGAGACTTTATATTAAATCTACATACAATAAAACATTCCCTACTAGAGAGAGACTTTATATTACATCTACACACAATAAAACATTCCCTACTAGAGAGAGACTTTATATTAAATCTACACACAATAAAACATTCCCTACTAGAGAGAGACTTTATATTAAATCTACACACAATAAAACACTCCCTACTTGAGAGACTTTATATTAAATCTACACACAATAAAACACTCCCTACTTGAGAGAGACTTTATATTAAATCTACACACAATAAAACATTCCCTTCTAGAGAGAGACATTATATTAAATCTACACACAATAAAACATTCCCTACTAGAGAGAGACTTTATATTAAATCTACATACAATAAAACATTCCCTACTAGAGAGAGACTTTATATTACATCTACACACAATAAAACATTCCCTACTAGAGAGAGACTTTATATTAAATCTACACACAATAAAACATTCCCTACTAGAGAGAGACTTTATATTAAATCTACACACAATAAAACATTCCCTCCTAGAGAGAGACTTTATATTAAATCTACACACAATAAAACATTCCCTACTTGAGAGAGACTTTATATTAAATCTACATACAATAAAACATTCCCTACGAGAGAGAGACTTTATATTACATCTACACACAATAAAACATTCCCTACTAGAGAGAGACTTTATATTAAATCTACACACAATAAAACATTCCCTACTAGAGAGAGACTTTATATTAAATCTACACACAATAAAACATTCCCTACTAGAGAGAGACTTTATATTACATCTACACACAATAAAACACTCCCTACTTGAGAGAGACTTTATATTACATCTACACACAATAAAACATTCCCTACTAGAGAGAGACTTTATATTACATCTACACACAATAAAACACTCCCTACTTGAGAGAGACTTTATATTACATCTACACACAATAAAACATTCCCTACTAGAGAGAGACTTTATATTACATCTACACACAATAAAACATTCCCTACTAGAGAGAGACTTTATATTAAATCTACATACAATAAAACATTCCCTACTAGAGAGAGACTTTATATTACATCTACACACAATAAAACATTCCCTACTAGAGAGACTTTATATTAAATCTACACACAATAAAACATTCCCCACTAGAGAGAGACTTTATATTAAATCTACACACAATAAAACATTCCCTACTAGAGAGAGACTTTATATTAAATCTACACACAATAAAACATTCCCTACTTGAGAGAGACTTTATATTAAATCTACACACAATAAAACATTCCCTACTAGAGAGAGACTTTATATTAAATCTACACACAATAAAACATTCCCTACTAGAGAGAGACTTTATATTAAATCTACACACAATAAAACATTCCCTACGAGAGAGAGACTTTATATTAAATCTACACACAATAAAACATTCCCTACTAGAGAGAGACTTTATATTAAATCTACACACAATAAAACATTCCCTACTAGAGAGAGACTTTATATTAAATCTACACACAATAAAACATTCCCTACTAGAGAGAGACTTTATATTAAATCTACACACAATAAAACATTCCCTACTAGAGAGAGACTTTATATTAAATCTACACACAATAAAACATTCCCTACTAGAGAGAGACTTTATATTAAATCTACACACAATAAAACATTCCCTACTAGAGAGAGACTTTATATTAAATCTACACACAATAAAACATTCCCTACTAGAGAGAGACTTTATATTAAATCTACACACAATAAAACATTCCCTACTAGAGAGAGACTTTATATTAAATCTACACACAATAAAACATTCCCTACTAGAGAGAGACTTTATATTAAATCTACACACAATAAAACATTCCCTACTAGAGAGAGACTTTATATTAAATCTACACACAATAAAACATTCCCTACTAGAGAGAGACTTTATATTAAATCTACATACAATAAAACATTCCCTCCTAGAGAGAGACTTTATATTACATCTACACACAATAAAACATTCCCTACTAGAGAGAGACTTTATATTAAATCTACACACAATAAAACATTCCCTACTAGAGAGAGACTTTATATTAAATCTACACAAAATAAAACATTCCCTACTAGAGAGAGACTTTATATTAAATCTACACACAATAAAACATTCCCTACTAGAGAGAGACTTTATATTAAATCTACACACAATAAAACATTCCCTACTAGAGAGAGACTTTATATTAAATCTACACACAATAAAACATTCCCTACTTGAGAGAGACTTTATATTAAATCTACACACAATAAAACATTCCCTACTAGAGAGAGACTTTATATTAAATCTACACACAATAAAACATTCCCTACTAGAGAGAGACTTTATATTAAATCTACACACAATAAAACATTCCCTACTAGAGAGAGACTTTATATTAAATCTACACACAATAAAACATTCCCTACTAGAGAGAGACTTTATATTAAATCTACACACAATAAAACATTCCCTACTAGAGAGACTTTATATTAAATCTACACACAATAAAACATTCCCTACTAGAGAGAGACTTTATATTAAATCTACACACAATAAAACATTCCCTACTAGAGAGAGACTTTATATTAAATCTACACACAATAAAACATTCCCTACTAGAGAGAGACTTTATATTAAATCTACACACAATAAAACATTCCCTACTAGAGAGACTTTATATTAAATCTACACACAATAAATCTTTCCCTCCTAGAGAGAGACTTTATATTAAATCTACACACAATAAAACATTCCCTACTAGAGAGAGACTTTATATTAAATCTACACACAATAAAACATTCCCTACTAGAGAGAGACTTTATATTAAATCTACACACAATAAAACATTCCCTACTAGAGAGAGACGTTATATTAAATCTACACACAATAAAACATTCCCTACTAGAGAGACTTTATATTAAATCTACACACAATAAAACATTCCCTCCTAGAGAGAGACTTTATATTAAATCTACACACAATAAAACATTACCTACTAGAGAGAGACTTTATATTAAATCTACACACAATAAAACATTCCCTACTAGAGAGAGACTTTATATTAAATCTACATACAATAAAACATTCCCTACTAGAGAGAGACTTTATATTAAATCTACATACAATAAAACATTCCCTACTAGAGAGAGACTTTATATTAAATCTACACACAATAAAATATTCCCTACTAGAGAGAGACTTTATATTAAATCTACACACAATAAAACACTCCCTACTTGAGAGAGACTTTATATTAAATCTACACACAATAAAACATTCCCTACTAGAGAGAGATTTTATATTAAATCTACATACAATAAAACATTCCCTACTAGAGAGAGACTTTATATTAAATCTACACACAATAAAACATTCCCTACTAGAGAGACTTTATATTAAATCTACACACAATAAAACATTCCCTACTAGAGAGACTTTATATTAAATCTACACACAATAAAACATTCCCTACTAGAGAGACTTTATATTAAATCTACACACAATAAAACATTCCCTACTAGAGAGACTTTATATTAAATCTACACACAATAAAACATTCCCTACTAGAGAGACTTTATATTAAATCTACACACAATAAAACATTCCCTACTAGAGAGAGACTTTATATTAAATCTACATACAATAAAACATTCCCTACTAGAGAGAGACTTTATATTAAATCTACACACAATAAAACATTCCCTACTAGAGAGAGACTTTATATTAAATCTACATACAATAAAACATTCCCTACTAGAGAGACTTTATATTAAATCTACATACAATAAAACATTCCACACTAGAGAGAGACTTTATATTAAATCTACACACAATAAAACATTCCCTACTAGAGAGAGACTTTATATTAAATCTACACACAATAAAACATTCCCTACTAGAGAGACTTTATATTAAATCTACACACAATAAAACATTCCCTACTAGAGAGACTTTATATTACATCTACACACAATAAAACATTCCCTACTAGAGAGACTTTATATTAAATCTACACACAATAAAACATTCCCTACTAGAGAGAGACTTTATATTAAAGCTACATACAATAAAACATTCCCTACTAGAGAGACTTTATATTAAATCTACACACAATAAAACATTCCCTACTAGAGAGACTTTATATTAAATCTACACACAATAAAACATTCCCTACTAGAGAGAGACTTTATATTAAATCTACATACAATAAAACATTCCCTACTAGAGAGACTTTATATTAAATCTACACACAATAAAACATTCCCTACTAGAGAGAGACTTTATATTAAATCTACATACAATAAAACATTCCCTACTAGAGAGACTTTATATTAAATCTACATACAATAAAACATTCCCTACTAGAGAGAGACTTTATATTAAATCTACACACAATAAAACATTCCCTACTAGAGAGAGACTTTATATTAAATCTACACACAATAAAACATTCCCTACTAGAGAGAGACTTTATATTAAATCTACACACAATAAAACATTCCCTACTAGAGAGAGACGTTATATTAAATCTACACACAATAAAACATTCCCTACTAGAGAGACTTTATATTAAATCTACACACAATAAAACATTCCCTCCTAGAGAGAGACTTTATATTAAATCTACACACAATAAAACATTCCCTACTAGAGAGAGACTTTATATTAAATCTACACACAATAAAACATTCCCTACTAGAGAGAGACTTTATATTAAATCTACATACAATAAAACATTCCCTACTAGAGAGAGACTTTATATTAAATCTACATACAATAAAACATTCCCTACTAGAGAGAGACTTTATATTAAATCTACACACAATAAAATATTCCCTACTAGAGAGAGACTTTATATTAAATCTACACACAATAAAACACTCCCTACTTGAGAGAGACTTTATATTAAATCTACACACAATAAAACATTCCCTACTAGAGAGAGATTTTATATTAAATCTACATACAATAAAACATTCCCTACTAGAGAGAGACTTTATATTAAATCTACACACAATAAAACATTCCCTACTAGAGAGACTTTATATTAAATCTACACACAATAAAACATTCCCTACTAGAGAGACTTTATATTAAATCTACACACAATAAAACATTCCCTACTAGAGAGACTTTATATTAAATCTACACACAATAAAACATTCCCTACTAGAGAGACTTTATATTAAATCTACACACAATAAAACATTCCCTACTAGAGAGACTTTATATTAAATCTACACACAATAAAACATTCCCTACTAGAGAGAGACTTTATATTAAATCTACATACAATAAAACATTCCCTACTAGAGAGAGACTTTATATTAAATCTACACACAATAAAACATTCCCTACTAGAGAGAGACTTTATATTAAATCTACATACAATAAAACATTCCCTACTAGAGAGACTTTATATTAAATCTACATACAATAAAACATTCCACACTAGAGAGAGACTTTATATTAAATCTACACACAATAAAACATTCCCTACGAGAGAGAGACTTTATATTAAATCTACACACAATAAAACATTCCCTACTAGAGAGACTTTATATTACATCTACACACAATAAAACATTCCCTACTAGAGAGACTTTATATTAAATCTACACACAATAAAACATTCCCTACTAGAGAGAGACTTTATATTAAATCTACACACAATAAAACATTCCCTACTAGAGAGAGACTTTATATTAAATCTACACACAATAAAACATTCCCTACTAGAGAGACTTTATATTAAATCTACATACAATAAAACATTCCCTACTAGAGAGAGACTTTATATTAAAGCTACATACAATAAAACATTCCCTACTAGAGAGAGACTTTATATTAAATCTACACACAATAAAACATTCCCTACTAGAGAGAGACTTTATATTACATCTACACACAATAAAACATTCCCTACTAGAGAGAGACTTTATATTAAATCTACACACAATAAAACATTCCCTACTAGAGAGAGACTTTATATTACATCTACATACAATAAAACATTCCCTACTAGAGAGAGACTTTATATTAAATCTACACACAATAAAACATTCCCTACTAGAGAGAGACTTTATATTAAATCTACACACAATAAAACATCCCTACTAGAGAGACTTTATATTAAATCTACATACAATAAAACATTCCCTACTAGAGAGAGACTTTATATTAAAGCTACATACAATAAAACATTCCCTACTAGAGAGAGACTTTATATTAAATCTACACACAATAAAACATTCCCTACTAGAGAGAGACTTTATATTAAAGCTACATACAATAAAACATTCCCTACTAGAGAGACTTTATATTAAATCTACACACAATAAAACATTCCCTACTAGAGAGACTTTATATTAAATCTACATACAATAAAACATTCCCTACTAGAGAGACTTTATATTAAATCTACACACAATAAAACATTCCCTACTAGAGAGAGACTTTATATTAAATCTACATACAATAAAACATTCCCTACTAGAGAGAGACTTTATATTAAATCTACACACAATAAAACATTCCCTACTAGAGAGAGACTTTATATTAAATCTACATACAATAAAACATTCCCTACTAGAGAGACTTTATATTAAATCTACACACAATAAAACATCCCTACTAGAGAGACTTTATATTAAATCTACATACAATAAAACATTCCCTACTAGAGAGAGACTTTATATTAAAGCTACATACAATAAAACATTCCCTACTAGAGAGACTTTATATTAAATCTACACACAATAAAACATTCCCTACTAGAGAGAGACTTTATATTAAAGCTACATACAATAAAACATTCCCTACTAGAGAGACTTTATATTAAATCTACACACAATAAAACATTCCCTACTAGAGAGACTTTATATTAAATCTACATACAATAAAACATTCCCTACTAGAGAGACTTTATATTAAATCTACACACAATAAAACATTCCCTACTAGAGAGAGACTTTATATTAAATCTACATACAATAAAACATTCCCTACTAGAGAGAGACTTTATATTAAATCTACACACAATAAAACATTCCCTACTAGAGAGACTTTATATTAAATCTACACACAATAAAACATTCCCTACTAGAGAGAGACTTTATATTAAATCTACATACAATAAAACATTCCCTACTAGAGAGACTTTATATTAAATCTACATACAATAAAACATTCCCTACTAGAGAGACTTTATATTAAATCTACACACAATAAAACATTCCACACTAGAGAGAGACTTTATATTAAATCTACACACAATAAAACATTCCCTACTAGAGAGACTTTATATTAAATCTACACAAAATAAAACATTCCCTCCTAGAGAGACTTTATATTAAATCTACACACAATAAAACATTCCCTACTAGAGAGAGACTTTATATTAAATCTACACACAATAAAACATTCCCTACTAGAGAGAGACTTTATATTAAATCTACATACAATAAAAAAGGAATCTTCCAACTCTAATATATCAAGATGTTCAATGAA